>NW_008795127.1:6952195-6958275 GCF_000699145.1 Aptenodytes forsteri
GCGTGGCCGCTTTCGGCCCAGCCAACGTCGCTGCCGCTTCTGGGCTGGCCGTCATCGTTAACACGTATTAAGGTTCATTACGAGCCTCCCGCCTTCCCTTTGATCATATCCTGCTTTTGCAGTCCCAACGGGAAACGCAAAATGCGCCTGGGCGCGCTGACTGACCGGTGGAAAGCTTTAATACTTTTTTCCTCGGCTAAGAAAGCTAGCCTCGAAATGATCAGGCACAACCGTAAAGTTGTCAAGGTCAAGTTGTCAAAGGTGACTACCAAAGTCACCTGTTCAATCACAAGACAACATCTTCCAAGGAAAAGGACACAGCTCCACAAAACGTCTTCTAATTGCACGAAAGCTATCACGTCGCTATTCACTCCGCAAACAAAATACGCAAGTCGGGACTTCACAAGAAACGGAGCTAGATTTGCCGAGCGGGGCAGGCTCCAGGGAAGTTGGAGCAACATACAGATTTCTCAGGAGGTTCAGCAGACTCAGTAGCCATTATTTTAAATTTAATGGTATTAGTTAAATACACAGCGTATCTTGTTTCAGTAGAGATACATAAAAAGCACAAAATGAAACATTTAATTGTTCAAATTCCAGGAAGCCCCTATACACACACACACATACATATACACACACACATTTTTAATTTAAAATCATTCTGAAACAGACAGGAAGTGCGTGTCATTTGTACACATTTCTTCTCATTTGTAATCCTTTAATCGCTATCAAGCTAAACCACCTTAAGAGGAACTTTTCTTTTGCACTGCAAACCTGTCCTGGCCCTTTTATAAACATCTGAATTGCTGAATCTAAAACTGATTTATTTTCAATGTGTGAGTAAAGCTATTTTCTTATATATGCACTACAAATTCATTGCAGCAGACTAAAAATTGAGCAATTATATCAAAAACTTGACTTGTAAGCTACTTACTGAATGTATGCTGAACTCATAGCCAAGACCCCTACTGACAAGTTCAGCAAAACAAAAAAAGCCCAAAGGCCAAGCTCCCTCACTCACACGTGGCACATTTATCCCCCCTCTGTCTTAGCTATCGATCCTCTTCTCAAACACTGTTTTGGCTCATTCCCCTAATTATTAACCAAGCCTTCCCACTCAAAAGAGGCTACAGGTACTCCAGAAAGCAGATCTTAATCAAAGTCCTCAAAACAGAAATGGGGACCACCCACAAGTATAAAAGCCACAGTCCTTTACAGGCTTACCCTGGCCACAGGGCTAACAAACAGGCAAAACAATTAGTTAGGCGCAGGCTCTTGGCTTTAAACACAGATAAGGTCCTAAATTCCAGTAGTGAAACACAGTGGGAGTATCTGGAAGAACACAAAGACTTGACTAGATACAGCAGGGTTAGCAGACCAGGCAGGAATTTGAGAGCAGACCCAGGTGAATGCAGTTGAGACACGACACGAATAAGGAGGGTAGAAAAGTTGAGCCCAGCATGTTTCTGGGCCTTATGGCACTCATCATTTGGAGGAACAGCCTGAGAAGAAAGAGAGGGCTACCTGCTTTGGCTATCCTTTGGACACTTTGTGTTTGAAGACAAGTGAAGAAAATCCTATGGGAAACTAACCCATCTGAAGAGAACAAATCAACAAATACTCACCCCTCCACCTGACTGCTGTGTATGTCCTAAAGTAAATAGGTTCAGTTTCTCAGGATGCCATGTTGGGATTGCACACTTTCATCCCAAGAATCCTAACATCAGAGGCTGCAAAGAGGCTAGAGACTTAAGAAAAAGTCATAAGAAGACATAAGAAAAGCTACTGCTTGTGACTGTGGGATCTCCTGTGGGAGACCTGCATCCCCCACCTTTTTCTCAACTACCAGTTCCGTAGGGATGTTAAATTAGCTTCTGCCTCCAAACCTGTCTGGAGGCCCCCCCTTGCCTCCTCCATCTCTACTCCACCAAACTGTTGAGATGATAACGTCCTTCTGTCCCACTGCTGGGAGCTCACCGATGACTGGCTTAGCCTCCAACACGATGAACAGCCTGAATAGAAGCTCAGTTACTAAAAAAAGCTGATTTGTTCTCTTCAGATGGGTTAGTTTTCCATAGGATTTTCATAATCCTCTTCAGCTGGGTGAGGATAACTCATCATAAACATATTGTTGACCCTTGATACTGCTCAGCAGATTAATCAAATGCTTACTGCTTGTAGAGGTGGTCAGTCCTTCTCTACTTCCCGCAGTAAAGTTGTCTCCCTCAGCCCTGGTGGCAATGCTAGCTGGCTGGTAGAAGTTCCTGGGGAGAAGGAGCCGTTCTACCATAGCATCAGCTACGAATGAAAAACCTTCAGTGGTCCTACTTTTCCCCGAGCCCTGGCTAAGCTCAGGCTCATGCTCATGCTCTGAGCTGGCAAAGGCTGATTGCACAGGGAGCTCTCAGAGTTAGCAGTTACAAGACAGTGGAATCTCTCCGCTTGAGGCATTGGGCTTTCTCTCCTCCCGTGGGAGGATGTATTCAATCCACTGACCTGGACTCTGGCCTGATCCTTGTGACTCTTCTAAGAAGTCACAACAAGCTGGGAAACACAGACCACCAAGGGCAGTGGCTACAGAAGAGCTGTCAGGCACTAGAGTGAGGCTTTTGTTTTCTTGGTGATAAAAAAGGAAAAAAAGAAATAACTGTCACAGAAAAGTGAACGGAGGAAGTATTTTGTTTGAGAGCGAGAGCAAAACTGTAGTGAAGTGCCAAAGGATTTCCAGTGTTCATGACCAGCAGACAGAACTGTGGGTTCTTTCTCCTCCCTGCCGATTCTTTGAACAGTCACCTCCGAACCTGGCATCACTGGACTGCCAACGGACCCTTGCAACCACGTTTGGCTGGTGGAGAACTCATCCACAGCTTCCAGAGCACCTATGCATGTGGCAGAGGGCATGGAGGGAGAGAGACCCAGGTCATACAGAACATACGTTTCAGTGGAGGAAAAAACATCTCTAAAAGAGGAGACCAGAGTCATGATAAATAACGACAACAATCACTGACACAGCTTTTAATTTTGAGAAGAAATAAAGGGCTTAAAGTTTCGTCAGCCTCACTAGAGCAATTCAATGAGAAACTGATTTTATTTTTGAAGATGGACCTCTCTGTTGTATGCAGTGGAAAGTGTATACACATTGTTATAATTATCATTAAAATAACTTGGAATTTGTGAATATTTCATTGCTAATTGCTACAAAAAATATAATTACTTCCATGCTGTAAAAGCTTAATGTGGCACTGATTTAATTATTTGTTTTCATTGTTTTTCAACCACATACATAACAAGGAGCCATCCTCTGTGATTACACCAATTTCACCAAATCTTTTGCAGACTATTTCTCCAAATCACAAACTCGTTTAACATCCACTGTTAATCATTTTCTGATTCCCCATTGTATTAATTTCATAGTAATGAAACTGCCAAATGTTCCAGATATCACACATTAACAGTTCTGACTTCTGAACAGAGTATCGGTAGTGGAAAAAAAACCCTGAGACTCATTTGCCTATTACACCCTGAAAAGAAATTGTTCCATCTTCTCCATACTTGTTGCCATAGTTATAATCTGCTGGTAACTCTACAGATTTTCTGTTAACTAAGATAAACCATAAATTTGTGTTAAACTGAAAATCAATTCAACTATTTACATTAGAAAAGTAATCCACTTGATTTGATCCTTTAGCTGCAGTACACCAAGACTGCACAGGGCCTTACAGGTCTACAAATATCTAATTAAACAGATAGTAAACTAACTAAACACTACCAACTGAAAGAGGAGGAGGAAAAGAACCAGAAATTCATCACTGATAGTAATGAGGTCCTCTTAAATGTAGGCGTGATGAAAAGGATTTGGCTGGAAGTTGATCACATCTTTTACCCTCAAGTTTTTGACACACAAAGAAATGAAAATGCATATGCAATGGAATGGACACTGCTGGTCCAAATATTCTGCTCTTGAGCAAACCAGAGATGTTGATGACCATTTTTTACTATTCTTCCACAAATGCCTGAGAGATGTGACAATCTATGCAAAATATACCACTGAAGTTCAAACTTATTTTAATCAAAAGGATTAAAAATTACTCCAGTTTGGGTGAACTGCAGCCTTGTTTGTGAACAAAGCAGACTATCGGTAAAAAGTATTTTTTAATACTAATTTCTAATTCTTACAGTTCTGGCTTCTAAGGATAAAAACATGACTACAAAATTGTTAATCCACAAATCCCTGTACATGCTGGTACTGGCAGATGCATTATCTTCTCAAGAAGGAATTATCATCAATGTGGGGAAAAAAAGGACACAGCTGTATAATTATATGATATTTAAGGATAAATAGAAAATCCTCACTTTGGCCTTTCCTATCTCACTCACCACATATCTAATGATAGCTAGCCCTATAGCAATTTGGGACTAGATATTGAAGCCTCCATGAGACTGGGCCGCTGCTCATTTCACATACTCATCTAGTGGTTTTGAGCCACATTTTCTAGTATTTGCACATGATAAGAGAGGGACAGGAGGATATGGAGGAAGAGCAAGAGCAGAGGGAAATAATTAATTGGCAAGCCTCCTTTTTATCATGGGGCGATTTAAAGGACTGAGTATCAAGCAAAGATTTCATGGGTTTCTTTGCCAAGTTTGACAGCAGCTTGTCATAACTACTGGGAAACCTTCATTTAAAGAAAACATTTTTAACTGGTTAAGAGTAAGTAAGCATTTTAATTTTAAAATATGTACTTTTTAAGAGGAAGACTGCCTTTTCATAAGATCTAACATGCCTTAAATATCTATTGCTTTGTATTTGTGGTATGTAGGACTTTGCTTTAAGTTCTTCATTGGGATTCAACAAAGAATCTCAAGCAAATCTCTGTCACAAACAATAAATATTCTTATTCCTACAGTTAGCATTTCTGTCTTCTCTTCATAAAAGCCTTTCCTTCTCAGGAGTCTCTGAAAAATTTCATGGATGCCGATCCCTTTCTTCAGGGCACAGACACTAAACAAAGGAGAGCCCAGTCTTTTTATTTTTACTTCCACCCAAACAAATGTCTGTAAAAGACAGTGGTATGATAATGTAGGATCAAAAACCAGAAAGCTCTCGTCATCCTTTCCTGTACCATATGAGAGCATCACAGAAGTCTCTGCATCATAAACTTGCAAAATTATTTTGATTTTTTGCTAGTAATGATTTAAATGGAATATTTAAATATAATTTAATGTATTTTAACAATTTTTCTTGTTAAATACTACACCATGCATTCTTGAAAGAATATCTGTTGAACTATGATAAATAGAGATTAACTATGACAATACAAGAGGATGTGGAACCTTCCAAAAAAATTTGGCAGTCCAAAAAAGTTTCTGTCAGTTTTGAGGGATCTTCACAATGCTTGGCAGAATACAGGCTTGTAAAATCCATCTGACCTCTTCTTTATGACAAGCATTACAAAAGATGAATGTGTTTTAGGATCGATCCTGTTTGCAATATATTGTGCAGTAGTATCAGATAAAGCAATGCATGACCTTAAAGCAAGCCTCATGACTCACTTTTGCACTGTAAGAGAATATTTAACCTTTCCATACTATTGGATATAAATGACTGCATAACGGTGGATCATTTCTAGCAAGCTCTTCAGTTGCCAATATATAAAACTTCAGATTCTGCAGACAGCTTTGGACTAACAGTTTGGAGAAAACTGAGTCTATCATAGCTTCTTCCATATCTATCAGCAGAAATAAACTCCTAATCACCCAAGAGTTTATTTTTCTCCTAAGCATTCTGCCACAGTGACAGACATACTCTGTCACATCTAGAAAGCTACCTGAACCTTTGGCAGATTTATGAACTGAGCATGTGTCCTGGTTTCAGCTGGGATAGAGTTAATCTCCTTCCTAGTAGCTGGTACAGTGCTGTGTTTTGGATTTAGGATGAGAATAATGTTGATAACACACCGATGTTTTAGTTGTTGCTAAGCAGTGCTTACACTAGTCAAGGACTTTTCAGCTTCCCATGCTCTACTGACTGAGAAGGCTGGAGGTGCACAAGAAGCTGGGAGGGGGCACAGCCAAACTGG
>NW_008795127.1:6962844-6971201 GCF_000699145.1 Aptenodytes forsteri
GACGTCATGCTCAGTACATAAACGGGGGAAAGCTGTCCGGGGGGGCCACTGCTCGGGGACTGGCTGGGCACTGGTCGGCGGGTGGTGAGCAATTGCATTGTGCATCACTTATTTTGTATATTCTTTCATCATCATTATTATTATTTTCTCTTCCTTTTCTGTCCTATTAAACTGTCTTTATTTCAACCCACAAATTTTACTTTTTTTTTTCCCGATTCTCTCCCCCATCCCACTGGGGTAGGGGGGAGTGAGCGAACGGCTGTGTGGTGTTTAGCTGCCTGCCGGGTTAAACCACAACAGCATGGAATCAGTGCTGGAAACTGCTAAACAGGGATGATGTTTGGACACTGCGCAGAAAGGCACGTCCGTCACTGGAAATGTTCTACTAAAGACACATTTATATCCCTCTCTATGGGTCCTGAGAGCATACCCCTTCCCAGAGGTTTGGCTGCCTGGGCTTGGGGCCAGCTTAGAGATAGTGCAGTTGAGGGAGGCCCCCCTCCTGCTGGCAACCATGGACAGAGCCCTCCAGAAAGCAAGTGGGGAGGCCTCCGCCAGGGCTGACTCCGCTTTCCCACGCAAATTGCTTTTAAGCTGAGCCACTACCGTTTGTCTCCCACATGAGCTATGAATCCCGCTGCATTGCAGCCATGCCTGGGCCTGGCAATTGGCCCTGTTGACTCAGGCCCAGACCCTGACATGCAGGCTGACTTTCTGGCCTGGCCTCGGCCCTGCCTCATCACTATGGACTTGCCTGGTGACCGCTGGGCTGTGCCTTACCCTGGGTGCCCTGACCAGACCTGCCCTGCTCACCTTGCCCGGGCACTGCAGTCCTGCACCCTGGCTAGCGAGGCACTTCTCTCTGCTGGCCTTGTAACCATGCTCAGCTTCTGGCTCACCTTCCATTGCAGAGCAACTGGCCCTCGCTGCTCTCCGACACCCTTGTTAATTGAGAGTGTGTAACAAACTAATCACAAAGTTACGCAGGATGCCAACTTTATAGAAAGACCTAGGTCCAGCTATGTGGTCTGGGTTTATAATCGCATAGATGATATGTAAAATGTCCAAGTTGCTCTTATACAGCAAAACAAAATATGAAAATAGGATGTGTGGTTTCTTGACTGAGGTGCAACCCAATGGGCAACTTTTCTGAGATTTGAACTGCAAATAAATATTGGTGAAGTAAGATTTTTGTACAAAACCAGATATTTAGCATTTTGTAACTTGGAACATATTTCCAGCTCTACAGATGAATGCTTTACTGAGGCTGTAACACCGTGCTGAAGAAAAATTACAATAGCAGTCCACCATGAATCCAAAATGCTTTTTCCAATCAATCTTCAAATCCTTTCCATACTTAGAAAGCCCACTTTGGCCAGCCATTTCAGGGTTTTTTTTCTTAAGACTGCAAATTTCTCAACTCTTTGTCATGTTGCAGGTCAGCCCCACTCCTCTTCCCTATGCTTACACACACCAGCCTCCGTGGTCCCGTCTGAGGAATACCTCCACCCTGAGTCATGGGACAGAGTCAGAGCCTCAGCCATAGAGCATAGTCAGAGGAGTGCTATTAAGGTTGTCACCATCTCATTCTGTGGAAAAGGAAGTATCTACAAATGCATTTTGAAAGAGAATGGAGGCTCTCAGAGATTTATTTGTTCTGACTGAGCCCGTACCAGAAGGAGACCCTACAAGGTGCCATTCTTTTCTGTCTCAGAGACTCAGTGTGCTTGGGGAGAAGCAACACACCCAGCTTCTTTGGTGAATGTTTCTGGGGTTATACGGGCCCAAAGAGGTTCAGAGGAAAAGGCAAACAATAAGACATTTCGTTCTTACCCAGTAACAGTCAGAACCAGGTGCCCAGCCTGAGAATACCCAGAAGGTGCTGTTCTTTCACAGAGTTACGCTGGCTGTTTTGAGAAGCAGTTATATAAATTGCCTATGTGGAAAAGACATTGTCCAATGAACAGAGGTTCACTGGCACAGAGCAAAGCTTTTGGCAGAATGGAAGTGTACCCGGTCACGTTGCAACAGGAAACTACATCTTTTCTTTGATCAGGCCATTTTTTTAGTAATTCAACCTATTTTCTGAGTTATTCTCTTGAAGTTTAATAGGAGCTAAAATTGTAGGTCAAGTGAAACCATGCCCCTGATTTCCTACATAAAGCTTTTCAATTGCACCTTGGTGCAACTTTTCAAGTTTTAATGACTGTTGAAGAAGAAAGACCATCAAAAGTCTTCAGGGAAATTATTTGCTCTTCTGCATGTGGCAAGGAGCTGCTTAAACTCTGGTAGGAGAATTAAGCCTGCAGTTAATATTTACTCTCAAACAGGTTCTTAAACTAAAAACTGTATTATTTGCTATGCTCATATGTAAAATAGATTTCTGAACATGTAATAGTTACGAGATTAGCAGGCTAGAAGACGTACATTTAGATGCAAAATATTTATAAAACTTCTCAACATCTCAAAAGAAGATTATGCTGTTTTAAGAACCTTTTAAAATAAATAAAGCAAAATATGAAATAGATGTTACCGACAGCTTTCCAATACAAACAAGTTTTTCTTAGTATTGAAGGGTTAATACCTCAGAGCAAGAATTTGCAAAGTTTTGTTCATGGTAGGACTCTTAATGGGTGGGAAGTCAGACAAGGGGCTGCATGACAAAATTTAGAGTGGAGCATCACCATAGCCCTGGTTAACTCTAGAAGAGGCATTGCCACTTTTTTTGCTGTCATAAAGACTAGTAAGAAAGGCTGGAGAAACAGCTGAGGCCTGAAGGTATATGTCCAATCTCAGGATGACATTTCTTGTCAGACACAGTGCTTCTGCTTCTAACATTCACAGCTCCTGTCCTGTGAGGAGACAGACAACTAACAAAGGCCCAGCACTGTCTTGGTTCTGTCCTGACAACGGCCACAGTTAAAGGCTCGAAGAAAGTCTGTTTCAAGAGCCCCTGCTCAGTATGTCCACTAAAAATACCATCTTGAGATTATTACCTTTTCAGGCAAAATCCCTAAAAGGTCATCTTCTATGCCATAAAAGAGGCTACACAGCATAATTTCTCAATGACCCTGAACTGAACGTTGTCATGGTATCTCCAAATGTGCTTTCTGAAGATAGAATTTCCTCTTTTACCAGATTTATAATCTCAGTTTTATAAAATGTACAACTTCCTATTGAAAACTGATAAGTAATAACTAAAGCCTATTTGCATCTTTTAAAAACATTATAAAGAAAATATGTGGAACATTAATATAATATACACACCACAGCAGCTGTATATCTCAAAAAAACCAAACATTTTTATCCATTAGGTGACTATGATCCCTTTTCGTCTATATTAAGGTTTACCTGTTATCTCAAGTAACCAAAAAGAACCGAAGGGATAACAAATGGTGCTATTACTATACAAGTTGTCCGTATAGCTTGAGTTTAGATCTTTCTTTATCTTTTTTCCCCCTCTCACTTTATTCTCTGATTCTATTAGCTAGTCAACTTTTGCACTTGTGTGCAAAGTTGCATGTGGAAAAGATTATATGCATAAACCTATTAGAGGATTGGAAGTGCTTTCCTCCTATAAGCTAGAAAACTAGTTTACTCGTGGTGAATGAGCTAATTGAGTACTAGCAAGGTGGCAAGCTTTATATATACCACCAGAGACAACCAGAATAGTCAGGCAGAGAATCTAATCTATTACATAAGCATTACGCAAGGACATTAACTGGCTTTTTCCTGCAGCAATGCCAAATTTAATTCAGATATGCCCTGAACATCCTGTGTTAGCAGCTAATATGCAAGACATAACTGACACAGGTTATGCGTTAAGTGCTTATGCTAAAGAAAGCATATTTCTGAAGAAGCTGTCAAGGTACTAAAAGCTAGCATTGTAGTTCAACTACACTTTGCCGGAGGTCAAAAAAAGACTATGAATACCGGACTTCCTCCATTAAATCTTATCAGCGTAAGTATTTACTCAAACATTTCAAAAGCAATAAATACTGTTCTAGAAATTGATGAACCTTGAAAGATCGAGAGATCTAGTTTAGATTGGAGCTTACTGTCAGATTGGAGCTTATTGTCAGAGATCAGCTGATGCATCAAGCCCACACTTAGCTCCTGCCCAAAGTGAATCTTCCTGTGATACGTCACTAATATATTAACAAGTAGTTCTTGCACAAATGTTCCCCCTTAACCTCTGCTAAATCCTGCTTATCCCTGGAGCATGTCCCTGATGACAAGGTTGAGCAGCTGGACAAATTATGCATCTGTTTTTCCATTTAAATTGAAAGGTTTTCAGAGAAATAATCAGATGGTAAGGCAAACTGCACTTGCTGGGCATGTTTTTCTGAAATCTATGGGATAAAATCGTAACTCTATCAGTGTCAAAGGCAGGGCTCCCTTGACAAAAACCAATAGCAGTGGCCATGGCAGATTGGCAGATTCAAAGGAAGATTAAAAGGAGAGAGGAGAGGAAGCAGCCTCCAAACATGGGTGCGATATCAATGAAATAAGACACATTTTCCACCATCTGCACGTTGGCTTTGCAAGGTCCTAGTTCCTTCAGAGTTCTGCTGAATAAGTTGTGTACTCGTGCTTTAAGAGAGGCCAAAAAATCCAGGATGGGAGCAGAGATGGTAACTGGGCTCTACTTTTGCCTTTGTTCCTTTCTGTCATATGTAGTTTTAATCCAAGTTGTTTACCAATCAGGCTTCCAAAGGAAAACTAAATACATTAATTGTGAAGAGTGCACTGTCCAGGGTGAACATTAGAGAGCATCAATGAGGGAAAAATGCTCTTGTATTCATTTTAACTCCAGTAGATTGAGTCTCTAATTTTCATTTGGTGTTAGAAATCAGATCAGATAAGGATCTAAGATCTGCAAGACTTTCTAGCAAAAGGATATGGGAGAAAAAACAGGCAAGCCAGAGCTCCAATTTAGCTACAACTGCCCTAGAATTTACACAGTAATAGAAGCAAAACAAACCAAAAAACACAGAAAGCTCAAAGAAAAGCACTGTAGTGAGTCAAGGATGCAACAAGCAGTGAGCCTAGGCATGTTGTTAAGGCCAGACTCAGCAGTAAGCATCAGTCCGATTCCTTAAAGAGTGACACCACTTTGGCCAAAGGCAGCAACAATGGCCACGTTAGCTAACCTCTCCTGAGTGATGATCACACTGGATAAGCAGATCCTAGGGATTACATCTGGTTTAGATCAACAGCAAGAGACAAAGGAATACCCTGGTGTATCTAATGGGGTGTGCATGAGAGGACATAATCTATTCCAGAAGGCTTACAGCTGCTTACATAAAACTATTCAATGAAAAATTAAGTTTCATGCCACACCACAGTGTGATTTTTGAGAAGGCACGATCTCACTCACACAGCAAAATAAAGGTGAATCAGCAAATAATTTCAGAACAGCCCTGTACAGCCTAATCCTGCACTGTGATTATGGGAAGAGGAAAAAAGTATTAACAGAAACAAGACAGCATATGGGGCTAAGAGATAAGCAATCATTAGAAAAATTCCCAAATTATCTAGTACACTACAGATAATTAGGAACATGGTTCTCCAAAGTCACTATGTAAAGAAACACCATCTTCTGAGGATGCCCAGATACAAGAGGAAAAAATATTGCAGAATGTCTAGAAACAGTATCTCCCTAAACCGGTACAAACACAAAGGGATCCAGAAAGGAGACTGTAACATATAATGAAGAAAAGAAATAAAAGAAGAACAAAGTAATCCCAATAGTATTACAAACAGTGACAGCTAATGGTTTTGTTCAGCAAATGACGTGCCATACCAGAAATGCCTTTAAAAAAAACAGGGCACACCACAGTCTGCTTATGTAAGCATCCCACAGAAGCTGCTTTTCAGGAACAAGTCTCAAAATGTACATTGCATTTTCCTTCAGCCATGAGAGGTGATCAGCAAGAACTAACTATCTCTCTTGGGAAAATATGAACTAGATGCCAAAACAAAATTGATGGTAGAACTGTGAGATCAGAATCTTTCCACAGGAAAATAAAAGCACCAATGCTTCCAAACCAAAGCAGATCATGAAACTGCCGACTGTATCCATTAAGTTTGAAATTACAAATCTGGCCGTTCTACAGTTGGAAGAGAACATTCTATCCCAAGAGATCCATATATACTGTGCTTTATCTGGATGTTGAACAATCAAAATGCTAAGCACTGTTACAAGGAAAGAATCAGTGGAGGTAACTCTTAAACCAGGAGGAGATTTCCAAAATTTCTCTTAGGTCTGCGGACAATAGAGGAAGAATTAGAGCAACACCTTTTGTCCTGTCATCACAAAACAATGATTCTTTCTTTTCTTTCTTCTACTGCTAGAATGAAAAAAGAAACTAGCCACATGAAACAGACATACTAAGTTTCTTAAGAGGCAAATTAAATCAGCGATATGCAAGCAAGTAGTCACAACAGCAAATTGTAAGATTCAGGATGGTATTGAATCAAAGATAGCTAGGCTTTCAGAAACATCAAGCAATGCCTGCACATTATGCCAGTTCTGAACTTATTAAAAAAAAAATCCTCCAGTGCAATTTCAGCTGATTCCTCACACTACAAGCTTTGTGTATTTTCTAGTTGGAGAGTGTCTAGTAGCACATGCCTTAACAACACTCTTCAAAACAGAGCAGCACTGAGCAAAAATAGAAAAAGCAGTTAAACCAGACTCATACATGTTTCAGGCATTTTCTGATAGGCACTGAATTTCATATTAGGGATTGACCTTAAACTACCAGTCACTCTTCCATATTCAAAATCCTAGGTGACTGATAACATGAGATAAACCATTTTCATAACAGATGAGCTTTCAGCTCTCAATTGTTTATTTGTCTCAGAAGAACCTCATCATGGCTGATAAACTCTCCACTTCGGTGACTGCAGTCACTTTGCAAGAGGTGGAATAGAAAAGATTTGCTCACGGAAGACATGATAAATGCATTACTTGTATTATTTTCGTATTACAGGAAAACGCTTACAAAAAAAAAATTAAAAAGCAAGAGCAGATGGAATACTGAGCTAAGTCATAAACCACTGAAAAAAAGGCGGGACAAAGATAATGATCAGAATAGGATAAAGAAATTTCAGAACCAGTTCACAAAATATATGGGCCAGTTCCCTGACCAAATTCTAAACTGCAAGGAGGGACCTAAATGCTAAAAAAAGTAAGAATTCAGAAGTTTGATGTTTCTGCTCTCACAAGAGTCAGTGTAATGAATTCTTACTAGGATTCTCTCAGAGAGGCCATGGTAATAAGTAAAAATTTATTCTCTATCTATCTGGCTAGTACAGCTAATTTTCATAATATTTTTTTTTTAAATGCCGCAGTAATCAGGCTGTTCAACACTGTTGATAATGAGGTGCTGATAACGAAACTCATTTTTTTTCTAGTCTTTGACTGCAAGAGCAAAAAGCTTTTGACAGTCATCTTCAATTTTTCTCTTAGACCTTTGATTTTACATATGCCATACCCAATCGCACAAGTTCTCTGAGTATATTCAGTAGATAAAAACAATAAAACAAAACAGGATTATTTATAAAGCCTCATATTTTCATTTTGCCCAGTTGCCTTTCCACCTAGATTCTTGTCTGATTTCCCCACATCTAAAAAGAGAAGGAATACTGTCGTTTGAGGGAAAGACTGAAGAAAAAAACAACAGTGTCTGAGTAGCAGGAATGATTTTGTCCTCCTTGGTTAGCAAGCAAATGAAAATTAGCTATTGGAATATGCATTGCTTTGAGGCATCTTCAGACAGATTTCCAATTTCTCTCTCTCTCTGTCATGATTAGCTTGGTAGGCAACATCTCACCTGCCCACACAAAACTACCAGTATGTCCGCCAGATCCAGTCCTGGTAAGGCAATATCCAACTGAAGGGAACTGGCCTCACACATTCCTGTTGGTCTATGCACTATCTTGAAAAGCCAAAACAGAAGTAAATAATTTTGAAGGACAAAATTTTATGCAATCTACCCAAACCTTTGTAAGGCCACTGGTTTTGTGTCACTCTTCAGGGTTTCATTATGCTTTCATCAAAAAAACCCCATATAGAACATATAGGCATTAACTGGGAATGTTTGACATCTCTTTTTTTTTTAAATCAAGTCAATTACAATGTAGCATTGCTCTAATAGGAGAAGACTCTATGAAAACAGGAAAAACAGATAGTCTTGCATTCATTGCAAACACAATGTTTTGTCCACACAAGGGGAGCTGGAAAGTCTGGCTCCCTCATCCTTGTTCCCCACCCAACCGTTATACCCATTGATGAGATCCCCCCCCTGAGCCTTCTCTTCTCCAGGCTGAACAGTCCCAGTTCTCTCAGC
>NW_008795127.1:6974656-7000719 GCF_000699145.1 Aptenodytes forsteri
CCAGGGAGCTTCCTGGTGATGTCTCTGACCCGGGCCCCAGGGAGGCAGCAGACTTCCCTGTGGGACGGGTCCAGTCGGCATATCGGAGTGTAGGCTAATACTGTTTAACAGCTTCATTAATGACCTGGATGATGTGACAGAGTGCACCTCAGCAAGTTCACAGATGATACAAAACTGAGAGGAGTGGCTGAAACACCACATGGTGTTTAACAGCTTCATTAATGACCTGGATGATGTGACAGAGTGCACCTCAGCAAGTTCACAGATGATACAAAACTGAGAGGAGTGGCTGAAACACCACATGGTTGTGCTACCATTCAGTGGGACCTTGGCAAGCTGGAGAATTGAGTCAAGAGGAACCTCATGAAGTATAATAAGGGGAAATGCAAAGTCCTGAAGAGGCCTTTGGAGACGAATAAACTCAGGCACTGTATACACTGGGGGCCAACCTGCTGGAAAGCAGCTCTGCGGAGAAGGCCCTTGGGGTCCTGGTGGACAACAAGCTGACCATGAACCAGCAATGCACCTTCACAGCAAAGAAGGCCAACACCATCCTGGGCTGTATTGTGAAGAGCATTGCCCACAGGTCAAAGGAAGTGATCCTTCCCCTCTACTCAGCACTGGTGAGGCCACACTTTGGAGCACTGCGTGACCAGGTCTGGGCTCCCCAGTACAAGACAGACATGGACTTAATGGAGTGAGTCCAGTACAAAGATGATTAAGGGACTGGAGCATCTCTCGTATGAGGAGAGGCTGAGAGAGCTGGGACTGTTCAGCCTGGAGAAGAGAAGGCTCAGGGGGGGGATCTCATCAATGGGTATAACGGGTTGGGTGGGGTTGTAGCTCAGTGGCAGAGCATCGTCCATGCTCATTGCAGGGAGGGTTGGACTAGTTGACCTTTAAAGGTCCCTTCCAACACAAACTATTCTATGATTCTATAAATATTTGATGGGAGGGAACAAGGATGAGGGAGCCAGACTTTCCAGCAGTGCCCAGCAACAGGTCAAGAGGCAATGGGCACAAATTAAAATACAGGAGAGTCCATCTGAACACGAGATGACAGTTTTTTACTGTGAGGGTGGTCAAACACTGGCACAGGTTGCCCAGAGAGGCTGTGGAATCTCCATCTGTGGAGATTGGACTTAATGAGTGAGTCCAGTACAAAGATGATTAAGGGACTGGAGCATCTCTCGTATGGAGGCTGAGAGAGCTGGGACTGTTCAGCCTGGAGAAGAGAAGGCTCAGGGAGGGGATCTCATCAATGGGTATAACGGGTTGGGTGGGGTTGTAGCTCAGTGGCAGAGCATCGTCCATGCTCATTGCAGGGAGGGTTGGACTAGTTGACCTTTAAAGGTCCCTTCCAACACAAACTATTCTATGATTCTATAAATATTTGATGGGAGGGAACAAGGATGAGGGAGCCAGACTTTCCAGCAGTGCCCAGCAACAGGTCAAGAGGCAATGGGCACAAATTAAAATACAGGAGAGTCCATCTGAACACGAGATGACAGTTTTTTACTGTGAGGGTGGTCAAACACTGGCACAGGTTGCCCAGAGAGGCTGTGGAATCTCCATCTGTGGAGATATTCAAAATCTGATGGCCATGGTCCTAGGCAATCAGTTCTAGCTGACCCTGCTTGAGCACAGGGGTTGGTCTCGGTGATCTCAAGAGTTCCCTTCCAAACTAAATGATTCTGTGATTTTCTTGGTATCCAATAAGACTAGAAACAGTTTTTTGCAAGTGCAAGTCAATGCAGTCCCTAGTACAAGGGGATCGGTTGCCAGAATAGAGACTTTTCAACCTGCATATTTGACATACAGACGTGAATGAATAAACGAAGTTGATGAGCCAAGGATATCCTAAAAGCAGAACTTGTTCTTCAGATGTATTCAGATAAACCCCAGGGCTATTGTCCCTGCTTATACGAAAGGGAGATTGGTAAGGACATGCTTTGGAGAGTTCTATTACAGTCCTCATAGTGGATGATTATGTAAGTTGTATGCTGTACTACTGCATTTTTAATAGGGAACAGACTGTCACCACCATCTTTTTAGGCAGCAGATTACAATCCCCAGGCAAGATAAAATCTGCTGTTTCCACCAAGTTTCTGCAGGCATTGTGGAGCAAGCTGACTTGGAAACTGCTGCCTAGTGCCTAGAGGAAGATAATTCTTACAGCTTGCTTCACAGGTCTAGTAGGAAGACAGCTGAAACTTGGGAGGAGCCAGAAGCTGCTAATTTGCTAATTGGTGTTATCTTGTCTCTTTGCTTTATGCTTATGCCTTGTCAGCAAGGCAGCAGGGTTTAAAATCATATCCAACTTCTTTTCCAAGCCTTTGAGAACTATGACTTTGATACTGTGGGTTTTGGCAAGACTGAAAAAAACAGACAAATGCTTGATATTTTAACTCCAAAATGTTATCTCTGTGTAATCTAGAGTATGAATTTATAAAAGGCCAGCTGTTATATGTTATGCAACTCTTACCCCATATTTAAGAGAATTTAAGGAATTTTGCACCCAGTAAGGAGATAAAAACTGAGACTTACCCGTACAGGCGGGCTTTACAGCAGAGCAGCTAATGTATGATAAGCCCATACCCTAGATTATCACTTATAATTTAAGTAAACAAATAATTACTGCCAGAATATTGCAATACTTGTCTGATCATTCATCATCTGCTGTTTTATCAACAATGATGAAAAAATTAGCCAACAACCATCATTACTTGTGGATGTTTAGGAGGAGGTCCATTTCAACCAGTCAAAAGGGATTTCATAATGCTTCACATCCTTCAGATGTGAAGGAATCCTGACACTTCAAAAATTCTAAAATTATGTGCATGGGAAAGGTAAGAGATTGTACATACAAGTGATGAAGTGCTCTCTCCCTACATAAAAATGGAGCTGAAAAGCTGAAGATTATATAACTGGATTAGGAAAGCTGTAGATTGCTCTCCCATCTGCTTTGTTTGCAGATTTTACAGTGCCTTGATGTTACAGCAATAAATCAGGATGACTGTGTTTAGCCTACTTACCTTCTCTTGCAAGGACAAATCTTTGTTAACCATTTCTACACAGGGCAGAACAGAGCAAAGGACTATTGCAGCAAAGTATCAACGTAAGGGTTGGATGATTTAATACAAACTGTGTAGTCTGGCAGGAACTTCCAGTATCCGGAGCCGCATTTTTCACATTCAGCATGGCAGAGAACATACTGCCCTGTTCTCAAACACTCATTTAACTTTATTATGGAACGCCAATATCAGAACAAGCTGTCAACCACAGTTTTAAAACCACAGCATTTACAAAGTGATGTAACATGAATTCCACTTTGGCTTCAGATTCACAATATACAAGAAGTCTTCTTACATTGTCTGCTTTTAAGGCAACAAAATATTTTAGGTCATGACAGTTCTCTACATACACAACACATGCTAGAAGAAACTGTATGGAACTTAACATATGCACTGAGTGCTCTGCAACATGCTACTCCATGCTCTGTAACATGTTACCTACTAAGAAACAGGCTATAATGGCAAAATACATGTAAAATGGTGACAGAGAGAAGGTGACAAGAAACATGGAGTGAGACAGACTTTCTTCATAATTACTTTAACTTGAAAAGGTGCAAAGATATCAACAAAGTAATATTGATTGCAGTTTCACTAATTCCTCCATGGTTTTTACTCCCAAGTCCATTCATGTTTTGCCTCCCCAACCCAAAGGAGACGGTAGTAAAAAAAAACATGAGGAGGAAATCCACAGCCCCTAAGCCCCCATGGCTGGGTGCTAGGGAAGGGGCATAGCGACACAAGCCAGACAGTGGCATCTCAACAAGTTTTAAAATATTCTATTTGGAAATATGATGTCATGATTTTGCTGTCCGATTATTTCTTTACCCTTAGCTTTGCTTTCAAACTAATTTCTTTACGTTCATCATTAAGAAACTCTGTTCAACATGGAATTTCGCAAACATAAAACCTCTGGCCTTCCACACATAGGTAAGATAAGAGGCTGTCATTGAGTAATCCTTCACCATATGCAACTGCCACTGCACTTAGTGCTCTATATGTAACGTGCAAAGGAATATTTATGAGTTGAATAGAAACAGTTCAGCAGAGCTAGACACCAGTGAGAAGATGAGACATTTAATTAGAAGCAATGTTTTGAAGAAAACACAAATTCACCTGCCCATTACCGTATCACCAACTGAAAGGCATGTCTACCACGTAGGGAAGTGATAGGAGCTGGGGGCATTATAGCCCACGCAGTCACTGTAGTTTATCTGTACTCAGATCAAGAAAGTTAAATTATAATGCCCAAGGTTCTCTCTATACATACTAAAGGTTATTTCTGGCAGGGTCAATTAAACTTCATGAACATCTTTGCTGCCACAGCTGGAGCACTTCAGATCATGAACTGTTTTATTTCAAGCTAATTGAGGTACTACATGCTACATTGCCTTCTGGCATAAGTTATAAAGCCGATAATAACAACAGTCATATACCCTCAGCCTATGCACAATGCTTAGTGAAAATGTCAGCAGTTAGTTACTACAGATACAGAAAGCAAACCATTTCCACATGTGAAAAGTGCTCAAGTCACAGCCCACAGCAGTAAGGTTGTAATGTGGCTCACCTACAAGAGATACTATAGCGGCATGATTAAAATGGTGAAAATCACACTTGGCGTTAGCACAGGCTAATCCAACATAAACATATCCTCACAGCAGAACCACTGCATTCCATTCTTTCAGAGTGTCTGATGGATGTTAGTGTTGCATGAACACTAATAACTTATCACAACTAAACACATACCCAACATTCCTTCCTTTTCTTCTGCTGGTGACTGATTCAAACTAAGGCCAGCTACTGGAACTGAATGTTACGTGATGACATAGCACTACCTTGGGTTATTTCTTTGCAAAAGGTGTCTACATCCTTGGCCACTATACAATGGAGTGCTAGAATGCTGCCCTGTCAGGACTTCTGTTACAGTTCTGTACAGCCTTGGCTTCTTTTACAATGTGTTTTTACATCATGTCCACTCTGTATCACCTGAGGAAGGATTTCACAAACATTATCACAAAATACAAAGCTAATTTTACAGCTCTTTATCATCTCTTGTGGTTTTGTACCTAATTTCCCCACACTGTTCTTCTAATGAGGGAAGCGTGTGTCTTAGAAATTCCTCAGAAGGAATGTTTCTGTAGAAAGAGCCCAAAGTCATTTACAGTGTATGCAAACTGTGCTGAATGTTTCTTATGCCCAAGCAAGATAGCTATATTTAAAGAATGTGACAACTGCTTAACTCTGCAAGCATCAGTACAGGCCAACCTTGACTGGAAAGCAAAGACATTCTAGATTTGTAATATTTAACTCTCTAAGTATGAGCTTAGTCAGCAGATCCAGATTTGAACATTTTAACTTAAAAAAAAGGCAAAATTTCACTGCTAAGTCAGCAGGTACCACATTTAAACAGGGCATGCAAATGAAAACTATTATTATTCTTTACTAATTGTTAAGTTTCGAAGTGATCTCAGTATTTCACTGTAAAAGACAGGAATAATGAATTCTCTCAGGTTGAAATATAAAATAAATGGGAGTATATCAGAGTATATTGTAATTTATAATTATTTTTTTTCCCTAAACTACACAGTGACTCCTGATTTTTCACTCATCTTTCCCTCTTTAGAGTTTTATAAAGCCTCTTCAGTAATAGTTTTGTGATTGTGTTTATTCTGTCTGTTCAAGAAATTGTCCAGTCATTAACAGATGGGTTTGTTGAGGTAACACTGACAACATGACATTTGACATTAAACAACAATTGTAAATCTGAACCACGTGATGAAAGAAATGGGGGTTGCAGATATAGGAAGTATGGATAGAGTGGGCAAATAATTAATAATTAATTAGGATAATAAAGTTATCCTAAGTGACCCAGACCACTTAACTGTCAGTGAAATTCGTGGTATTTATTGTATTAACAGAGAGATCACTATCAATGAAATTAGCTGATCATTTTTGATTAACCAGACATAGCATCAATGAACTACTGAAATAATGTGTAAATGGTTTTTAAAATCTATATCAAAAAGTTTTGCCAGATAAAATATATCAGTGATAAACTACTGAAATAATCTGTAAATAGTTCTTAAAACTGATATTAAAAAGCTATGCCAGTGCTATGCCTGCCACAGTGTTCTGAGTGTCTTCTGAAATAAGCGAGGAAATTAACAGTTTAATTTAATAGTGTAGCATGCCCTGAGGGGAGAAAAAGTACTTTCAACAAAGAGAAAACATCTGCAAAGACACTTATTTATAGAGGCATGTGATAAACAGACTCATGTGCTCATTAAGTTAAAAAAGAATAACATTCTTTTCTGATGAATTAACAAAGCTAGCATGTATCATAATTAATCTGAGTTTCAAGATTTCTTATTTTTGTATTTGTTCTGCTTTGGTTTACTTTTGTGTATCAACCTTCTCAGTGCTGTAACACAACTCACTATTCTGGTTTGAAAAGTAGTCAGCCACGTTTTTAATTTCCAGCACAAGTAAACTAAGCTTCGTTAACAGGTAGACTTTCTGTGCAGCACTTTTTAATCAAAGGTTGCAAAGGTTATTGTGAGGATAATCTAGGCAGTCAGAGGACTGAAGATCAACAAATTGCTTATTTTTTTTTAAGTTTTCTTATGTAAGTATGATGGCTGAGATCCAGTTCTCCTACTCTGAAAGCTACTCTGAGTCAACAACACGGTAGACATTTTGGAGAAGTTACAACAAACTAAAAATATGAATTCTTATTGCTGCCTTTTATGCCTTACAAAAAGTTTGTTTTGAAAAAAATTTCACCAAAAATTATTTCAGAAAATGATTTGCAAAAACAGAGTAACTAATGAAATACGCTTTTTCCTTTGACTTTTTTGGACATCAAATATGCTGTCAGAAGGCAGCTGGCTAAGCAACAACTAGCAGGGTCATATATTGCAGAGATAACATTTAGAATTGTAGGCAAGAAAATAACTAGAAGAATTCAATAAAAATAAGGTAGATGGTAATTCTTAGTCTGAAGAACAGGAAAAAGTTTCTTACATGTTTGGACTTCTGCTAAGGGACAGTTTCTCAAGGAAACCGATTGCAACTCTCATCCTGGGACATTTAAAGCTCAAAAGCTGAACTCCAACTCAATGTAGAGCACAGCCTTGCATGGCAGAGAGAGGGACTGCGGGGCCCAAAGAAAACCCTTCTGTGATTGTATAGCAGAGAGTTACTGGATGTGAGCTCCCACTCATCTCCCAGGTTTAATGAAGAATCAGAATCAACCGTTACGTAATCACTAGTTCTTTTAGACACGTTCCTCCTTCCGCCATATTTTAGTCATACCATAGCCTTGGTGAATGCAGATCGCTTGACAGGAAAGTAAGGTAAGGTTTGTGGGACAAGTATTATCTTCTACAAGACCACCTGATGTAGCTGGAAAAAAAGACAAGTTTAGGGCACACAATTATTTGTTCAGGTTTGAAAGCATAAATAAAGGTTTGAACAAAATGATCCCAGTTTTCCTTACTTATTTTTAAAAATTGCACAATTTGAAAGAAAAATGTGATTCCCCTGTGGCAAGGGAAAGCCAATGAGGTAATTAATAGGGCAAAGAATGACACAGAGAAACAGTACCGCTACTGGTCATATTAGAGGTTCTTGTGAAAGACAAAGAAAGAAATGATGTGGAAATGATTAAAGATCTTCAAAAATTACACACATTTAAAAAATCATCATGGAATTCAAATGTCATGAGACACAAAAAATGATTACTGCTTCCAAGAAAATATCACGAGAACTAATTTTCTTGGTAATTCCATTCCAGATGAAAGAGTGATACATTAACACTGAAGAACTGTACAATAACTGAGCCCTGAAACCACTCAGTAAATCATTTAACAGAGTTTGGCAGATAATATCAGGAAATGTTTAAAAAAAGTCTCTGCTCCCCAAGACACAAATCACTGTATTATGAGTCTCAGATATGAAAAAATTCTTTGTGTTAGCTTTATTTGTTATAAAGGTGAAATATTCCAAATTTGATTCAAGTTGTTCAAACTTTTTGTACATTTTAAATTTACATCTTGTAATCTTCTTGTTTTCTTATTTATTTTTCCCAGAGATAAATAGTCGATCACATACCCAACTAAAGGACCTGGCATGTAAATCCAAGGTGCGGCAGGAAGTGACATAAGTAACTCGTTAGGTAATCTCTGATCCTCTACTCACTCAGTGTCAGAGAGCGATATTTCTACTGAAATAGTATTTCAGAAAGCAGTGTTCTTCCGATAAGACTGAGATTCGTGTCCTAACAACTTTTAATGTCAGTTTTAATGAGTTTTTGGGAGAGTAGAGATGTCCATTTCAATGTTAAGAGGTGAATCTCAAGTAAAGGTGTATTTTTTGCCTCTCAAATCTTTGCACTGCAATATCAACTAGACATTGCACTTTACTTCTTGTCCTAACAAGTCTTGTTGCTGACATACAGCAGTTTGTTCCACCCAAAAGTGGGGGCAAAAAACCTCTAGTGCTTCGTAAATGATTTACTAAATATATGTTGAGATGAAAGGTGCATACAGAATGCAAGATAAATACACATCTTAAACAAAGGAATAATAAAAAGAAGTGTAACTTTTTGTCAGCAGTTTGCAGTACGTACTGTTACAAGCATAACCAATATCCTAGCTGTGTCTTCAACGACTGAGGTCATACCAACGCAATTCCAGAAAAGTCCTTTTGCACTACTGCTCAAAGCTGTATAATGAGATATTCTTCATGGTAAATCTTACTTCTATTGCTCCGTAATAGCAGCATTTTTCAATGCTGCACTTACCAGTGTCATGAAGAGGGAATGTGCTAACACCATTTGATATCCTCCATTTCTGAAAGCATTTAGTACTAACAGTGCTGTGTAAGACAGAAGAAGAAGAAACACCAAACAGTACCAAGAACAGGAGGGACACCTGTCAAACATGTCACATTGTTTCCCTTATATACTCATCTTACAATGTGAACCCTGACTGTATTTATATTCTGTTGCTGTAAATTAATTTCCTCTAATTGATATGGAAAGTTGACGTTTTTCTCTGACTTCTCTCTTTCCACAGAGCTTCACTCAGGCAGCCATTGGTCCATTACCCACATTGTTCCACTGAAACCACGTTATAATGGCATAAACATGAGCTGCCAGAAATTGTGGATTTGCACAGAGGCTTTGGGAAATCCGTGAGTAGGCTTTATTATATGGGAAGACAGACTGCACAAAGAAACACCACGCAATGAGCCAAAATTTAAGATCTTAAAAGTTGCTACATCTGAGCTGGTGAATGCTTTTTGAGAATACAGATCTCTAGGCTTTGCTAATATGAAAACCTTCTTGGAAGGATAGTTTAGCTATGATAACTATTTCATTATGAAAAAATGTTTGTTTTATAAAGATTAGGTATTGATTAAAATGAGTTCTTACTACAAGAATAGACTACATATTCATGTTACTTAAATAGACTGTAAACCAATAATGTTATTTTCCTTACTGAAACCAGGTTAGATGTACTGTAAGGTTCCTGTAAAGCACTAGAGAATACCTCAACATCTTAATTCTTCTTTTTATTCTCTTCCAATTCTTCACTGAAATGCTCTTGCATACCATCCTCCTATTTGCCATCATTTTTTTCTTTGTTATACATTTTTCAGCTTGTACATCCCTCTGTAACTGAGTCAACTGGTTGCTAACATGTACTTACTCACTAATTTGGCAGTGATGGACGCAGTTGCATTTTATAAGCTCCTGGAAAGCTGTGGGGTTTTGATGACCCAATCATTCACCACAGCCTACACTTCTTTTGGCATTAGTTTTCTAACCAGAACTCATTGGGTAGGTTTCTAACTGGCAGAGTGAATTCTCATTGCAAAGATCACCCTGAAATTTGTGCTTGGTAGTTTGCATGTAATGTGTGCTGGAGTAGACAGTATTTGTGTGGTGAAAATAGTTTACTCATTTGGCACAAAAAGATATGATAATGCCATTCATCAGAAAAACATACAGATGGCAGTTGGATTGTCTCAGGAAGGGTTCATATTCTGTATTCTCTCTCTCAAGTAAAGTTGTCTTATGTGGTTTTCATGGTGATTCATCTGATGCTGACTTGTGGGCAACTACAGTGCTAAGAGCCTAGTGGGGACAGAGAATACAGCCTGGCAGGCATTCCAGGACTTCTCTGATGTCCAAATTTGCACTTTCAGCTAAAGCTAACACATTTCCAGATACATTCTTGCCTATTCTGACTTCCTTTCCTGAGATCTCTGTGACATCTTTCATTCTGTTGTCATCTGGAAACATTTTATGCTTCTGTTTGAACATCAGTTCATAAAACTCTCTTGAAAGAAGGACCATTCCAAAGACAATTCTTGAACTCACTATATCTACTCTCTTGCTTTGTGTACGTTCAGTATGTGGTCAGGAAAATCTGTAAGACTGGCTGATTGACAGACTGACGAATTCTACCTAATTAGTACTCACCAGATGTAGCCAGTCATCTTCAGCAC
The DNA here is from genome assembly GCF_000699145.1 of Aptenodytes forsteri. NCBI lineage: Eukaryota > Metazoa > Chordata > Aves > Sphenisciformes > Spheniscidae > Aptenodytes > Aptenodytes forsteri. The sequence goes on from NW_008795127.1 coordinate 6,985,243, forward strand.
TTCAAGCAATGTTCTACCAATGTAAGATCTTGAGTTTCTAATTCTAAATACCTGAAGGTTTGCATGAGTCAAACAGAATTATTCAATGATATTATGTCTCTCACCAAGTTTAAAGATATTTCAAACCTGAAGTGAAAAAGTAATGTGATATAAACAGCACAAAAACTAAACATGAGATAAAAAAGATTTGATGTGCAAGAAAAACAACATTATAGAACACAATTTGCATTCTGGATGCTATCTTGGAAAAAAACAGCCTTTGAAAGGTTATTACACATTAAAAAAAATCTACCAAACAATTCAAGTAAATGACTTATTTAAGATGGGTTCACTTCAGAAGCAGTTTATTACCACCTGCACTACTAGACTAAATGGGAGTAAAATTTAAAAAAAAAAAACACTTAAAAAATTTTCTCCCATCTAGTTCCAACTAGAGTTTTTCTCCATGAAACAAAAACAGTAACAAACAAAATTATTTTAATACACTGCCATACAACAAATAGATAGTGTACCTACCAACCCCCCCACACACACACACAATGTATTGTTTGAATATCAGATATACACAAACACAATATATTTGCTATGGTTAAGACAGAAATTGAGCCACAAAGATAGCTTGCCCCATACAGTACAGGAGATCTACAAGAGAGGCAGGAATAAAATTCAATTCTTGCAAGCCCCTGCTTTAACCACATCATCCCTTTTAAGAATTCCCTGTAGTAAAGAAATTTCTTTTGATACAGACTTTTTTTCTTTCCAAAAAAAGCTCTAACATAGGAGCAAACACTGCTTTCTGATTTTTTTTGAAGTGCTTTCAAATTTATGCTGGCCTAAATGTGAACAGAAGTTGCCCTATAAGTTTTAGAAATACTTGGCTAGACACCAAACACTGCACTTACATAAGGCCATATAATCACCTGACACTTGTAGCTGCCTCGCTGATTTTCCAAGAATTTTAATCCTCTTTTCCTGAAACTATCCCTTTAGTGAGAAAATATGTTTATTCTATTACTGATATGCTTGCTTTGGAGACAAACAGTTTCATGTATCAAACAGGAGAATAGTATTTTCCACTCTCAAACATCAGAAATCAAGAGATTTCTTTGTACAGCAAAGTACAAAGTGTGGCTTGTCATATAAAAGGGCCCATTCCTCAACTGTGCACTCCCAGGCTGTTTCTAGGCATTTAAAAGCCTTTCTACAGAATAATGAAGCTTCCCAGCTCTTCCTTCCTGCCAAACAGACCGATCATCATGCCAGTAAGTAATGCACATAGCTGGTGCACAGCAATTACGAGACTGTGCAAAGAGCAGACCAGAGATAGCCGCTTGATGGTTGGAGGCAGAAGTAACGTGAACTTCCTATTATCATAGGTTTTGGTTTTATAGAATGTTTAAATACATAACTAACCTATTCGCTTCACTTTAGTTTGTATTTTATGTCAGATATAAAATGTAATGGGTCAAATCCCTAGCCCCATGAAGTCAATGGAAGTTTTAACTACAGACTTCAAAGAAACCAAAATCTGTCTCATTATTACTCAAAACGTTTCTAATTAGTGACTATACAATTGGAGCTATTCATTAACAATTATTTTGGTGTCTCTTTTTTTGCATGTAATTTACACTTACATCCTTTGTAATAATTAAAGGTCGCTAAAGTGACAACAGAATGTATTAAGAAGTCTCTGAACCACAAATTGTGGGAAGCCAGAACAATACTCCAGGGAATTACCACTTCACTTTAAAAAGGATTATTGCATGCTTTTCTTACAACAACAGCATAACAGATTGGTTCAGATTGGAAGGGACCACTGGAGGTCTTTGGTCCATCCTCTGCTCAAAGGAAGGTGAACTAGAGCAGGTTGTTCAGGCCATACCCACTCAGGCTTTTAGTATTTCCAAGGATGAAGGCTCCACAAGCTCTCTGTGAAGGCTCCACAAGCTCTCTGGGCAACCTGTTCCAGCATTTGACCACCCTCACAGTAAAAAATATTTTTCTTATTTTTAAGTATTTCAATGTGTGCCCATTGCCTCTTTGCAGTGGTGTCACCTTGTAGTTGTACGTACATTGGGGCAATATTTGGAAATCTCCACTGTTGCAAAACCACCAGCGTAACTCCACTTCAGTTGTACAAAAGATCACTCAAAACATCATTTGCTGTTGATCTCTAGTGTGTCAAAGCGAATTTAAATTCCCACCATACTCCTATATAAGCACTACATACTTCCTACTATTACTCCTGCAAGCAGTTTTTCCCTGAAACACAGATCTATCTTTTAACACTTCTATACCGTTTGAGGTTCCAGAAACCAGAAAGGGCTGAGAGTGAGTGAGGAAATGAGCTGTGCCTAGAAAGTCAGAGCAAATTCTTAGAAAACAAGTTTTACTTCTGTAGCTGCATGATCCATAAAGTAGGAGGAAAAGGAGGAGAGCATGAGATTAATGGCTGAGAAGAGCCACTGATGACTCCGCAGCAACTACCACTCTGTGCTTTCCAACACTTCCCTCCCTTAACGTCAGCAAAGCAGCAAGAGGAAGGGGCTATAGTCTGTACACAGTGCTGCAGCTCTGGCACAGATGGAACAGACAGCAACTGCTTCCAGCAGCCTAATACCCTCAGCATCTGCTTCCTTTGCCTATGCCCAAAGACAGTCTTCAGTGGAAAATTCTCTAGTGCAAAATCAACTGGTAGTTTGTGGCTACACCAGGCATTTCGCTGTTCTAGCACTTGTGCAGATACAACGGTTGAGGTAAGAGGAGAGCAAAAGGAACAAAACAGCGCACAGGGACTCCTATTGCTACCTTGTCCCATTCTGCTCTGACACAACACAACTGGAGGCCACCAAAGGATGCAGGACAAAAGTCAGTCACTTAAAAAGCAAGTACAACTGCAGGAATACTATTCTGTGTGAACATAAGGGATTCCATACTCTCGCCTAATGCCTGACATACCCACAACCTCCAATATGAATGAAGCTTTGGTGACGCAGAACTCAGCTGCCTTCCATGGGGATTATGCAGATCAAGTGTGGAAACTGTCCTGTGGTACTCATGAAATTCAAACTCTGATAACAAACCAAAAGGAATTAAAGTTGCAGTTATTCATTAAAATTCCTGCCTAATTTAAACAGTTATGCATAATGGAATGAAAACAGTTAAAAATTGAATCTGTTTTTCTCTGTTACTAAAAAATAGTTCATTCTTTTTGTTGTTTTCAATAACTACACTGTTCTGCTGAAAACTGAATCTCCTCAATAAAAAATGCAGTTTTTAAAACTTCACTACTGAACTTATCATACTAAGTAATTGTTTGAAAGGTTGGCAACAATCTCTATTTTTGTCTTTATCTTCACTTTCCTAAAAGTGCAGTTCTTTTACATCCAAACATATATTGCTTCTGGGATGCATTATGTACGACGGGAAGTCATTAGAAAATTGTTTAAAATCTTAGACCATTAGTTTCGTGCAAATAGAGCTGACTTCAGTTTCTTGCTCGAAAGATTTTTTGACAAATAATGCAGCAGTTAACTGCCAATTTTCTAGTGGGAAAACTAAACATAATTTCAAACTATGATATTTTGTTTCCTCCATCTCATCTGAAACATTGTTCCCAACTAGTTTATTAAACACTGAATATATCTCCAACTCAGCACATTTACCAAATTAAGCAGGAATTCAAACTTCCATTCCTTCTAAGGGCCAAGCCTGCAGGAAAACAACATCTGCCTGGAGATCTGTGGATTTTCTTCTGCATCGTGAGAAGTACATTCTGGCCAGACAATCTAGCTCGTACAGCAGAACAGGCACATCAAGCCCCTCTAAAATTCCCGTGTGGTACTGACCTAAAATGGAGAATGCCGAGAGTTGAATTTACATGAAATAAAGCATGTTAGGTCAGTTGTTGATAAATAAATAAATAAAAATAAATCAAATTTTAGGGATGCGTGTTTGTGTGTCCATCTGTCTGTATCTCGACTGAGTGGGCAAAAATTAAAAAATTAACTTTTGTTCTATCTGGAATGAAAGAAAAAAAAAATTGGACACTGCTTTAGAAAAAAAACTTCCTGATTTCATTCAGCACTACCTAACACCTTCCATGAATGGAATTTTTGACAAGTATCATGAATTTGCTTGACAATTTTTCTTTGTTCTTGAGCATCTTCAGAGACTTTTTTTGTAGGGCCTGTTCCTAACTCCAAGAGACAAGTAGTGTAACTACAAGATAGTGTCTCTGCTGCAGAAGAAATAGCAGTGGCTTCTCAAAGCAATACGTACATTTTGATAGGGTGCTGCTGCCAGTTTGTAATATGGGCTACAGCAGGAATATAGGTATGCACAGCTAATGCTTACTAATGAAACTAATGCTGATGTCTTTGGAGGGAAGCTCATATGTGTTACAAACTGTTCAAATGATCCTTTTCTGTCCTTTAACCTGTAACATGCAGCAGTGATCCTGACCAGAAGACCATTGTACATCGAGGAGCTAGTGACCCACACAGCAGTTAACCTGAGGGGGTCCACCAGGCCTGTGCTGTACACCCAGGTTGACCTTCAGGCCTGTGTTGTGTGGCACATACCCCTTGGCTGCAGGATAAACCTAGCCAGCTCATTGCAGCTGGCAGCTCCCACTTGGTACCAGCCATTCCACCACCTGCCTGTCCTTCCCTTTACCTAAAAGTGGAGCAAGGAGTTCTCATGTGAACATCCTTTCTGTTTGACAGTAGAAATGATGAATCGAGCTGTTTAGTTGTAAGAAAAGCCTATAATAGCTCGAATAACCAAAAGGGGGTAGGCCTTTCTAAGACAGGACCCGCATAGCATGCTGCACGCTGATCGCAGGGAGGATAAACTACTGAAATTTTTGGAATGCAGAAAAGCACACTGTATCACTTTTACAGACAGAGTACAAACAGGGACAAAAGTAGTAGGTTTGTGGGTTTGTTTTTTTTTTTTTTACATTTAATAGCACTTATTACTCTCTTCATTTAAAACTACTTAATTTTTGTTTCAGAAAACACCAAGCCTTACAGAAGCTAATGCAAACTGTTTTTAAAAAGGTTGTAAATACTTTGTTCACAGGTACATACATGTATTTTCATGTATATATTTTAATTTTAATAGGATAATGACAAGGGAATTGTAGGAATGAAGTATGCAGTGGAAACAATAGTGGAATCTAAGGTAAAACCCAGTATTCTGAAAAGCAAAATTTTCAAAAAAATCAACTGACTAGAACATCTAAGACAATGACATTGTACAAATGCTTATTTAAAAACGATCAATCATTCTATAGGCATTGTTATTTCTTATGTAAATCACCTTAAAAATTATGATTTTAAAGCAGGATTTCTTAAAACAGTCATTCTGGGGAAAAACTGTTATTTGCAGTAAGAATTGATAAAAATATTATGGCTTTCTATTGAGGTCTACAGAAAGGCAGTCATTGTCTCAAAATGGAGCAATATCAAGACTGAAGACTTGTTTCAGATTTCCTGCCACATGTTATCATTCACATGCTTCTGTCTGGGGCAGGAAAGGAAGGATCAGAGATTCCTTCTAGATATCACTGTGCTCCCAAAACGCTGTGGACACAGGGAAATCTGAGCTATGGTACAGTCTGAACACAAGCTATATTTTTCTGTAGGTGACACCAGAAAGCAGGAAAGTAGCCACATCCATGACTTGACAGCTTTACACCATCTGGAAAGAGGCAATTTCAGTGAGAAGAGGGGCAGCTCAGTCCCACTAGTCTAAATATAATCAAAGAGATTTGCAGTATATCTTTCGAAAACGTAAATGAACTACCTTCCCTTTTGCTTCCACCTCCTTCCCAATAATTATTTATTCTACCTAAATTTCCCTCTTCGAATACCTGATATTTGTCTTACAATGAAAGCCTTTTTCAATGAGAAAGACAACTGGATAAATTAGACTACAGGCTGCCACCTTCTTTGCTCACATTTCACCATTCTTGACATGTGGACTCTGATATGCTGTAATCTATCAGCATGTAGCTTATTCAGAAACCTTTCATTTTGATGTATTATTGTTTACGTAACCATAACAGTTTACTTAACCCAGCTACTCTGCCTAAGATACAAATCAGCCCTACAATCAGTATAACCCGCTTTTAAGCCCAGAATCAATTACTGGCCTGACTATTAATTTTGCAGAACTGAAGAATTCTGAGAGTCTGTTAGCCCCCAGGCATTAGTACTGTAAACATCAGAGTATTCCACTCACCATTTTTATCAAGGTAATCCAGGTATCAAAAAAAGCACCTCGGAGAGTAATTTTTTTTTTAAATAAATGTTTAAATGTAGTAAAGAAAAACATGTTGCACCTATTACTGGCCTGACTATTAATTTTGCAGAACTGAAGAATTCTGAGAGTCTGTTAGCCCCCAGGCATTAGTACTGTAAACATCAGAGTATTCCACTCACCATTTTTATCAAGGTAATCCAGGTATCAAAAAAAGCACCTCGGAGAGTAATTTTTTTTTTAAATAAATGTTTAAATGTAGTAAAGAAAAACATGTTGCACCTTCTATTTCTACCATTAATAATAAATATTTACATCTAGTCTACATAGTTAACTTTTGGCTTAGATTTATGGCCAGGAATTGGGGTGTTAAAGCAGTCCCAGTGGGAGGATGAAAAATTACAGGAGTGATGAAACTTGACACAGTGAGCCATATATCAAATCTCCACAGTTGAGAGCCCCAGGACACAAACCAAGTACTTGGTAACAAGAAGGCTCTGCAATGTGTCACAAAGGAAAACAACGAAAACAGCTTGTCAGGTTTTCAGCTCTTCAGTAAAGGACAGGCAAGAACTGGGTGTGGGGTGGGGCTCTCAGGTGATTACCAATACCAGCCCCGCAAAATGCAAACAGGAAACAGATCCAGGATGCCAACAAACCCCTGAAAAACAGCAGGATAAGCTGTTCACTCAAAGCATCATGGTTTTTTTTAATTAGAGGTAGAAATACAAAGATAAATAGAGTATATTATGTGATTTAAAAAATACTCTCATATGCATGGGCTTACCACAGTTTCACCCTTGTGAAACCCTTCCTGGACAATCAGGAGTTGAGGGACACAAATCATTAAAAAAGATCCCTAAAATGTAATGCTTATATATAGTGTGACAAGGACAGAACACGTAAGACAGACAGAATCCATTTGGGATGGGCTACTTACCACAGAGCCACCTGTGAGAAAGTGTGATCAGCCTAGACTCATATGACTGAAACTTTGTACCACTGCATGGACAAATTATGTCCAATATATGTTGGAAGAAAAAAAATTGTTTTATTCTGGTTTTTTCAGGAATGGAAATGAAATTAAGATGTTCTTTTGTCTCTACATAAGATCATTTGTGGACAACAGCCAAAGACCAGATATTCATTTATCTTGCTGTATAAATATGGTGAAGGAGAAAGATAGGTAGGAGAAAGACTGAAACACTAAATGTTCTTTACACCGTCATGCTGAAATGAAGAATTTGAGAGTGCTCACTTCTCCCCTGTGTGATCCCATGCTCTGTTGAAAAAAGTAATGGTCTCTAAATTCAATCCTGTCATCTGCTGTCTTTGGCAGAAGTGATATAACAGTGTACATTTCCTGCACTACGCTTGTAGGAAAGGTTGAAAAGATGTGGCTGTGATATCCCAGCCTCTAGTGCACAATGTGCTGTGTCATGCTACTAATGTTCAAGAAGCAAACAGGACATAAGCAATAGTAAAGAGCTACAAGCCAAAGTAGAAAGGTGATATTGAATAGTCAGAATAAACTGTAACATTCATCTTGTTGCTAAGAGGTAAATCATTGCCAATTAGACCATTTAATTAAATAAATGCTTTCTGCCACCTTGATTAAGTTTAAAGTAATCACTTTTTGTCCAGCTCAGATTTTCTTCACATAACATTACATTTAGTAAAGAGTAGTATTCATAGTCTTTGAAGAAAATTGATGTATTGTCTGTTCTCATTGATGGGAAATAGTTGCCCAGCGCTCTAAAACCTCTGAAGGAAGGATGCTCACTAGATAAGGAAAAAGCAGACATACATGCAAACCCTATGGAACTCTACAAATGAGAACTATCTAAGACAAGGAGCAGTCACTCTTCTGATCCTAAAGAGTTAATCTAAGAAGAGTAAGTAAATCCAAATTTTGTAACTATATCAACTCCTTTTGAATTTTTAAAGACTGGTAACTTTATCATTAGCTATCTGGAAACTCAGTGATTTATCTAGTACTAGCAGCACTGATGTACACTGTCTGGTTGTAGGCAAGGGTATTTGGCAATCATGGTCAATAGCATTATACTCCATTCCAGCCTGAAGTCCAGTACAGTAGTAACAATCTTTTTTTCCTCACTTACCACTATAAGTAGGGTGCAAAGTAATTTCTGATTGCTCTATGCATTTCTTAAAATGTATTTTAATTGACTGAAACTCTGAATTTAATTCCACATTTATTACTGACTACCCAGAAAAGCAACTTTTTTTCAAGAGGCTAGATATCAAGCATAATAAGCTTTTTTCCTTCCTTCTCCCTTGGTTTAATATTTAGTTTTACAATACAGGCATACTTTTAATGCAAATATGATGTAATAACTGTGATTTATTTCCCCTTTTTTTAATTTTTTTAATTTAATTTTTTTAAAACTCTGATTTAATTTCCCCTTTTTAATTCTGTGTAAGTATGAACAGTAATAATTATTAGAAATTAATAAAGAACTCTCCTATTTGGCAAAATATATTCAAAACTAAATGTATCAATATAATTTATCTCAGAGGACGATCATAAGTAGATGCAAAACATCCAACTTGATAGCAAGGGATATATTAGAGTGTGTATATATATCAGAGAACATATTAGAAAATATTAGTGAACATATTAACAGGCAGCAAATTAAATTATTCTTTAAATATCAAACTAGAGAACATATTAAAATATTAGTGAACATATTAACAGACACCAAAATAAATTATTCTTTAAATATCAAATTATAACACAGAACACATATCCCAATCATTATCTTTTACTTTTGCTACATATTCTTTTAAAAATAATCAGCTTGTACTTTTTCTTTCATGTGAATCCATTAATACCCAGAAAAAAATGTTAGTATGTGCAACACAACTGTTAGCCAGCAACTTTCAGCTGAAGGAAAACATCCTGATAAACTGAAAAAATGCTGACTTATTTGCTTTTTGCCCACCTTCTCAGTGAGCAATATTTATTAAAAAAAATCCTTCTTTAATGAAAGTCTTTTTAGTACTTTCTTAGCTATTATTCTTTTTGTTCATTATGCAGTTACAGTCCTGCACTAAGAGCTTTAACTTAAAGAATAAATAAGTGATTATTCAGAGCTCTGTATCTCTTTAAATTTAGTATTTCACGCTATAAGTGCACTACTATTTGAATAATTACAACATATATTAATAGGAGCAAATATTCCACTGAATATTTAGCTATTTTATAAATCTGTTGATCATATGCAACTCTCCTACCGGGTAACAATGGCAGAAGGAAGGAGTCCAATCAGTCCAAGGATTCTCTTCCTAAAGAAAAAACAAATATGACTTATGTCATATCTGGAGCTAAATTACTTTCCTAAACTGGAGAAATTTAAAATAAAACCTTCTTGATCACATTTTTAAGTTTGTTGTCCTGCACATGTAGAAACATTCAGCTATCTTTTGGAATGCACAACCACATATCATAATATATGGGAAAAGAAAAAGTACAATGAACATGAAAACAGGGAAATGAGTGACTCCACTCACTGGTGTTTCCAGGATAGTCAATGTACCAATTCCAAAGTACAACAGTCAGATTTACCGAACCCCACTCATTAATGGCAGGTGGTTTTTAAATTCATATACAAACATACATATATATCCAAACATGCCAATATTAAGTGTGACAACTGTGTAGCATGTTAGAAGGGGATACATTCAGTCCCGGTACAAGCAAAGGAATGAGTTAACTGGACACTTAAAATTATGTGATTGCAAACTGTTTTTCAGTTTTCTGTTTTTCCTTTCCCAACAAAGAATCTAGAACTCCACATGAAATACCCACGTATGCTATACAGTATGTATGATGAAGTTTGGTACCACCCTGACGCATCATGGTTGTCTAATGCTAGTCTGCAACATATGCAGCAGTGTTACTGCGACTCCTTAGAAACTTAACTCAGGCCAAGACACAGACACCTCAGTGTGCTTACAATTCACAGCCTAGAGTCCTCTTTTAACTGTAGGATCCAATTACCGTTCTGTTAAAAAAATGGAGCAGGGCTTGCTGTATTCTGTGAAATCACAGCCAGGATAACAGAAGGAAGTGAGAAAACAAATGCCTCCCAGATAGCAACCTATTGTTGCCGTGTATCCCCATTAAACAAAAAAGATTCAAGTCAACATATGGCAGAAAAGTGATCCTACCCAGCAAGAGACAGGGCTTTTGAAAACAAAGACGACTCTGCTCCGTTCCTGTTAAAGTTGTGCCACTGTGAAGCAAAGAATTCTGTAGTCTGTAGGAACAGAAACGATGTGTGAGATTTATCCCAAGGAACAGGGCATTTAGCAGGGAGTGACACATCCTTATCTCTAATTCATGCTCCCAAGACAATTTAAATTCATGCAGTCACTCTTTAAGATAGATTACTTGGAGGGAGGAGATGGGTTTGAACACTCTCAGAAGCAAACTGAATCTTCCAACTCTTGTATCAGTAATCAAACAGATAGGTTGTTAAATAAAAGGTTATTCAATCTCCCCATCCTTCATGTTAAAAGCAAGCAGCAACACCAAACTAAGAAGCTCTGAATATGAATGTGTGCTTGGTGTGGCCTGAGAATACTGACAAAATAGAGCCCTTGGACACTTGAGCTGAGGATTGTAAATGGCTGAATGGGAAACAGGTGCTAAACTGCTCTAGCTGGTGCACACTGAATGTGCACAGAAGTAAAATCCTAGACACTCTAGAGATACAAATTAAAATCAAGGAAGAGCCTCCTGATTTTAGGCATCTCCTGGGTTAGGCAGCAGCTGTGTGAGATTTCTCAGATTGCATTTTTGGACTTAGGCACCTGAATTCTCCCTAAATCCTGCTTTGGGTACTTACGTCCTTTATTGGATCTAGCCAATAAACTCTCTCTCTCTGTCTTTACCTGGTTAAGTATTTTAGATCCTATTATGTTTTGCCTCCCTTTTTATTCTTAATGAGATCCTTATCTTTGTAACATGTAGTTAACTGTTTATCCTATGTGTAGTTGGGTTTTTTTATACTCACTAGTGCATACATAATTACTAAGTGTAATTAAATAATTTACTAACGGCCTTATTTCAGAAGTACCGAGAACCCAGAGCTCCAATTTTCTCAAAGGGAATTAAGATCCCTTGGAAAACCCATACTGCAGTGCTGTACAGAAAAGCCAAAGATACTGGTAGCAGTCTAGCCCTGTTCAGCTCACTTTAACTTTTGAGACCAAGCTGCAAATGCAGCTTTGTGGACTCTTGCACCTAAAAAAATTTACTCAAAGCCAACTTCTGCCCAACACTATGCTGCACAAACAAAGGCCAGTATTTGTTTTACTGCCGTGATGCTGAGCATTTTTCCATTTAAAAGCCTGCGTGCCAGAACTATCTCACTAAAGCCCCAAAACTCTACTAAGCAACAAAGAACAAACTGAAACAAAACAAAACCAAGTTGGTCCTGAGGATTCATTATTCCTTAGCCACGGCTGAAGTGACTCAAGCATCACTGGCTAAGGTCTTCAAAAGCTATGCCATTCAAGAATTGCTTATTTTTAATATGGTTTGAGATTGCGGTTTTTATGTTTATTTGTTTTTTCTAGAAGAAAAGGTGATAATAGTTTCCCAGTAGAACAATTAGTTCTCTGGAACATTATGCTTTTTTTTTTTTTTTTTTTTTTTTTTTTTTTTTTTTTTTTTTTTTTTTTTTTTTTTTTTTTTTTTTTTTTTTTTTTTTTTTTTTTTTTTTTTTTTTTTTTTTTTTTTTTTTTTTTTTTTTTTTTTTTTTTTTTTTTTTTTTTTTTTTTTTTTTTTTTTTTTTTTTTTTTTTTTTTTTTTTTTTTTTTTTTTTTTTTTAAACAGTATGACTCTTTTGAGTATGACTCTTTTGCTTAATCTAATCTTTCTCCAATTCATTTTATTTTGACTTTGCTACACATATCTTGGCAAAAAGTTACAACAGCTGGATAGCTAGCTAGCTACCTTTAAAGAAATAGGGGGAAAACAGCCAGAAAGCCATTACCACATTTCTCCTAGAATATAACTACCTTCTTTGGGTTAACTACTTTTTCTTGGGATATATGCCAAAAGAGACTGTAAAAATGGGGCTTGGTTCCAGATTTCCGGTACGCAGGTATTAATTTTTAGGTCCACTGCCTGCCACTGCCTGTTCCCTTAGCCTGAGTTGGTTTTGCTTCATTTTGTTTATATTGCTGTTGATTTCCGAAGATCTTAAATCAGAATAATTGTGTATAATTTACCTAAAGTGGGGTCAAATACAACTTAAAACAGTATTTTATTGTCATCTCATGTTTAACTGGGTTGTACACACTAGTTGTACAAGGAATTCCTTATAGAAACATCCAATCAACAGCTTAAAAAGCATAAGCAAAGAATGTACTTCTACCTCACTGCACTGAAGGCACAGTACTTCGTAGGAACCTTTCTGAACAAGGACAACCAAGACGTAGATAAGCAGTTGTAAAATACTGCTCTTTGGTAGGAAGGGGAAGGACAACCCCTGGAGTCTTTCTTTGAATGGCCCACGTGAACTGTGCAATGGCATTTGTTTTGTTTTAAAGTATCATTTATCTGACCCTACAAGAGGAAAAAAAAGGATTTCTGTGTGCGCACTATTTTTAACAGAGTGGTGGTGGAGCTCTGTGTGTTATCTAATCTAGTAAAAAGTTGCATGTCTTTTTTTTTCCCTCTCTTACATAACTATCACATCCCGTTGGTAACACAGTGAAAGATTAGAAAATTGAGGTTTTTTTCTTGTTTAGTTAAATATGCCAAAGGTGAAATAATGCACCAAACCCAAAGCTTGAAGAATCAACCGTAGCTTAAAGACATAAGAATGACCACACTGGGTAATCCCAAAGTCCAACTAGGCCCAGTACTCTGTTTCCAACAGTGATAAAAAATGAACATCTAGAGAATAAGGACGAGGTAAATATACAGTCAGATTTCTCCCCAAATAATCTCCCAGGTTCCAGGGATCTCTCAGGGGTTTCCGGACACAAAAGTGATTATTTTTATGCAATGGATTCTTTCCTATGGACTTCTTTGCACTCTTCTTGAACCCAGCTGTAGTATGCCAGGCTCCAAAATTACTTGCTATCCAGAGGATTGCCTCTTTTCTTGGAGCATACTGCTGACATATTTAAGAACAAATCTGAAGCCTGTATCTTTAATCTAATGAACTGCTTCAACGTCTTTCTACAACCACACAGAACTTAAGCAAAAATCAATCTTTTGTCTATCTGAACCTAGACAATTTTTTTTCCTTGATGCATGGAAGTCCTGAGTTCCCAAGAGAAACCTAAGAAAATAAGGGTAACTGTGAATGTAGAGAATCAGAAACATTAGGAGACAGTAAGGGGTTACAGTTAAGTACTGCTAGCAGAAGGAGAAGCTCTGAAGAAAAGTACTAACTAAAGATAGATTTCTAAAACCGGTGGAAGCAGTGTAAAATGGCAGGCTCCCTATCCCATCTATGCATCCATGCTACCCCAACTCCCTTCTTTCACTGCTTTTAATTGTTTTGAAGCGAAGGACAATGGGAAAAACCTCAACTCTTCTGCTCCAAGACCCCACAAGTATTTTGTTCCTGTACATTGGGAATTATGAAAAATAGCTGATTGTAGCTGACAATACTGCTTGAATCATCAGTATGAATGCTAACATATGACCTTTTACTAGAAATGGCCATGGTGGAAAGAAACAGGTTTTCACTTCTACTTGTTTTTAATTGTTACTGCAGAGGACAACCTTACTATCCCAACTTCAGCTTTTTAAGGAAGTTCCACAAACCCCCGAACTTTGTCCTTATTTTTCTTCTCCATTTCCATAGGTAATCTAATCTGAAATGCAAAATAAACTACTGTTCTCTTTAATGATGGCCCACAGTACTTCTTTCAGAGTTTTACTTCTGTCCAAATTCTCTGCTTATCTCCCTGATACTTTGTGAAGGGTCAGCTCACACCTGACATGTCTAAAACCCAATCCATAGCCCATTCAAACCATTCGTAATTCAAAGCATTTTACCTTATCCCACCACCATTCAAGTTCACACTACAGGCACCTCTTTTACTTTGATCTTTCCTTAGACTGTCACTTCCTAACTCACGCCATTTTAAAATGAATTATTCTAAGAGATTATCTTTCCTATCTCTCTTCACATTTAAAATATACCCATGTTCTCCCCCATATTTCAATTACCATAACATCTTTTTTTCTTTGACTTTAGGTACTTGAAAGATGCTGTAAAGGCAAAGGATGCGGTTTAGTGGATGAGTTCAGACAAAACATCTCGATGTCAATCCAGATGTGTCTGGTTATTTCCACTCATGGCATCTTTGACTGTAGCCCTCTTAACAACCTTCAGTATCATCCTCCAGCCTGTCATACGTGAAATACAGCTAAAGACAAATATAGCTTTGTTCCTTTCATAAGGCCATAAATTAATTTTCCTGATGTGTAAGTCTTGCCTGGAAGTTTTTAGAGGAACTGTTATATTTATCTGAGACTTCTAGATTTATGACAGCCTTCTAACTTAAAAAAAAAGGCATTGTAGCAACTGTAAATACATAGCACTTATGCAACAGACTTTAAGCTTTCATTAGAGGCTGACATACATCTGGAAACCCTGAACATTTCCCCATGAAAATGCACTGTTGACTACCACTTAGTTTAGGTAAAGCAGATCAGGTACTTCCCCAAAAGCACTCGACTATTTTACACTCGTGGAAAACAAAGTTTACCGCATCAACTGGCTGTTATGGCATAGCACACGCACAGCAGGTCTAAACAATGAAAGCATCGGACCCCATCCTATGGGCATGCCACACGAAGTGTGTACATAAACCCTAAGGACAAAGAGATTTTTCTTAATCTTGTAACTTTTATCGTGTCCTCCATTAAAAAACTAACGCAAAGGAAAATGGGCCAGCCCAAGCGGCCGGAGACGAGCGTGGGCATCAGCCGCCGGGAGGGCGGCCGCGGACGGGCTGCCCGGCAGGAACCCGCCAGGTGAAGCCTTCAGGGCCACGGCAGCTACAAGACCACCGTCCCCCCCGAGGCGCTCGGAGACCCGCTAGAGACCCCTCTCCCCGCCCCGGCGGCTCTATTCCTTCGCGCTCGGCTGCTTCCCCCGCCTCCTACCCGCCACCCAGCCCCAACAGCGCTGCTAACGCCCGACCCTCGCG
>NW_008795127.1:7002009-7035056 GCF_000699145.1 Aptenodytes forsteri
CCCGCCCCGGGGGCCCGGAGCCGCAGACTCCCGCCTCGCTCCCCGCCCTTGTCCCGGCGGGAGCGTGGCGAGCTGGTAGCAAAGCACGGCAGGCTCGGGGGGGCTGGAAGTGTGGCGGAGTGGGTGGGTGTGCGTTTCCTTCCTGCCCTTCAGCCCCTCTTCCCCTACTGCTGAGGCCGTCGGTGGTCGAAATGGACCGATAAAGAACATCCGAAGTTTTCTCGAGTTTGCCGAGAGGGTTCAAGGAGCCTCCCCGTAGTCTGTTGGAGTGGAGGGACCTATTACGGGACGCGTAGCTGTTCGGACCTCAGTTGAGCGTCAAGCCTGGTAGAGGGGTACGCTTCAGAGGCATGGAGGAGCGTCCAGCTTGGGCTTCTTCACGTCTTTTTTGTTTTTTTTTTTTTTTCCCCCCACATGCTTTCGTGGGACTTGTTTACAGAAGAGTTTGTGGGCTTTGTTTTGTTTTGTATTTAGTAATCGCTGTGCACGGACAAGAGAAATTCTGTTGCTGTTATTTAACCTTGTTTCCTGAGAGAGACCTATTTTCACAGTCTTAAGTGTCACCAAGATAATTCCCAGCAGGCCGGGCCCAGTTGCATAAGCAGACAGGCATGGAGGGGGACAGGTTGTGTAATGGCAGTGACATCATAGGTGGGTGTGGTTGAAGTTTTATAATATAGTGTTGAGAGAGGGTGCAAAGACGGGAGGTAGAGGCACGCTTTTAGACTATCCTATATTGACCGCAGGCAGTATGTCTGGTACCACGAACACTTGAGATACGATCAGTTTTTCAGAGTTTAGTCTTTGTAAAGGGACTCAAATTTGTGTGATCGATATACCTAGATGGATCCAGTGACAGATTCCTTTGTTGTGTTTATTCTACTATGGATTTTAACACCTGGTGACCTGTGGGGTTCCATTTTCATTTGTGCCATTTTATTGCTGTTCAGAAATTTAGGAATTAATACTTTTACAGATTAAGTGTATTACGTTTGTACAGTTGTCTGCAGCGGAGGGGGGAAAAAAAAGCTTGCATAAGTCGAATCCTTCCAATCTGTTCTGGGGAGATATGTTAGATCTAGTTCCAGAATAAACTGTTTTCAATGTAGGTGGGATTAAATCTCAGATATGTTTTATATGCGCTTTGGCAACCTAATTTAAAGAGGTTCAGTTGTGGCCTTCAATTCTATGTTATTTGCCAGGGTGTTTCCGAAATGTAGGGTATGGGATAGATGTGACCTAAGAAAGTGGCTGATCTATTTTAAATCTTGGAACTGTAAGAAGCAGACTTTTTTTCTTTGTATGTTTTGAAAGACAGCATTGACTCATACAAGTCACAAAGAAATGGAGTCAAAACTCAGTGGCCTTTGGGGTACAAACTGATGAATCCACTATTGATCACAAATGTTTACAGGGGTCCTGTTTCATGTTTCAAGATTGTTTTGAAAGAATAAAAGAGAAAATTAATTCTACAGACTCCAGTTAATGTTTCTTTTATGGATTTAGCAATACCATTTAGATATCTGTGGGGAAAGAATTTTGATTCCTTTTTTCGTGAAGCTACATCTTAAATTTTGGCTTTAAAATGGCTTTAAAATTTGAGAATAGTTGTCAGCTGTGATGCTTATCCACAATTTTATTATTCAAATTCAGTACATGTGCTAGAATTAAGTGCTAGAAGCTCAGTTTAAGGTCCTTTGTACAACTATTTCCTGTGTCTCCAGTCCTGAGAACTATCAATATTACAAGTATTCTGGTAAAGATACTAAAGAACTTCATGAATCGGAATGCAGACGTACATTAAATGTCAGTTTAGAGCTGTGGGCTCACAACTGCAAGTTGAAGGTGATTTCAGGCCAATAGAGAACTAATTAATAGCTGCTGGTACACTTTCTGTCTTCCTCCAGAACATGAATTCTTAAAAACACTTAGAGGTGGAAAAGATGTAGCATAAGAAATGTATTCATATTTAAAATTATTCATGTTCTGTTTCAGTTCAGAAACTGTTCACTACAGTTCACTGCTAGTTCATCTCTGTTTCTTTTTAATGCGAGAGTTAAAAAATTGTGATAAACATAAATCTGATGTCCTAAATAAGGCATTGGCACTAAACCTTTACTCAAATGGCATCTTTTCATAACTTTCTTACATTTCTTGAAACATCTGAAAGAGAAATATTTGCCATGGTGCAAAAGTGACTTTTGAAAAACATGAGGATTGTTAACATTCATATGGCTAATATATTCCTTGCAGGGGTTGAAATGAAATAGTTTACTTAAATAATAGTTTACTTAAAGGAAGTCTATTGGATTAAAGTCCAAGTGCAGCTTGTCTTTAATCAAGTATCCTGAAACACACAGCTAATAGGCTTGAGTTTGGTCTGAATCACAGACTCGTTCCTGCTGGAGTGGGCCTCAGGTGGTCTGTTGACCAATCAGTCTCCTGTTCAAAGCGGAATAAACACTGGGTTGAGAGCAGTTCACTTAAGGTTTTGTCCAGCTGGATCGTAAAAACCTACAAGGATGAAGATTGAAGCCACCAAAAGGTGGCTGGAAAGCTGCCTTTTGGAAAAGGACCTGGGGGTTCTGGTTGACAGCCAGCTGAACATGAGCCAGCAGTGTGCCCAGGCGGCCAAGAAGGCCAATGGCATCCTGGCCTGTATCAGAAATAGTGTGGCCAGCAGGAGTAGGGAAGTGATCGTGCCCCTGTACTTGGCACTGGTGAGGCCACACCTCGAATACTGTGTTCAGTTTTGGGCCCCTCACTACAAGAAGGACATTGAGGTGCTGGAGCGTGTCCAGAGAAGGGCAACGAGGCTGGTGAGGGGTCTGGAGAACAAGTCTTATGAGGAGCGGCTGAGGGAACTGGGGTTGTTTAGCCTGGAGAAAAGGAGGCTGAGGGGAGACCTCATCGCTCTCTACAACTACCTGAAAGGAGGTTGTAGCGAGGTGGGGGTCGGTCTCTTCTCCCAAGTAACAAGCGATAGGACGAGAGGAAATGGCCTCAAGTTGCGGCAGGGGAGGTTTAGATTGGATGTAAGGAAAAATTTCTTTACTGAAAGAGTGGTGAAACATTGGCACAGGCTGCCCAGGGAAGTGGTGGAGTCCCCATCCCTGGAGGTATTTAAAAGACGAGTAGATGAGGCACTTAGGGACATGGTTTAGTGGGCATGGTGGTGTTGGGTCGACGGTTGGACTCGATGATCTTAGAGGTCTTTTCCAACCTCTATGATTCTATGATTCTGTGATTCTAAGATTCCACAGCCTCTCTTAGGCAACCTGTTCAAAGGTTAGTTATCCTCATAGTGAAAAAATGTTCTCCTCATTTCAAGGCAGAACTGCCCTTGTTTCAGCTTATAACCATTGTCTCTTGTTTTCCCCCCATGCACTTCAGTAAAGAGTCTTCTAGGTAGCCTCCTCTTGGATTCTGGAAGGCTGTTGGGTTCTCCCAAGGCCTTCGGGAATCGTTTTCCACTAAACAAGCCCAGTTCTCTCATCCTCTTCTCATGGGTTGTGTGTTCCAACCCCTGATCGTTGGGGTGACCTTATAGTACTGTATTAATAAATACTGTGTCCTAAAGTTTTTCTGCATAGTGATGTCCATGTCTTCTTTTGAAGAATTTGGTATATTTTTAAGAACCATATAAAAAGCATACAGGATCAGACCAGAGATGGTCCATTTATTGGTATGCTTATGCTGACAGTAGCCAGGAGCAGATGCTTTGGAAGTAGTATAAAAAAAGAACTCATAATGAGTGGGTTTTTGTGTGTACACCTTTGTATACTTTCCTATTAATGTAATAATAACTGGTATGCACAGTTCTGCACTGAAAGTACTTGGTGTCTTTTTTATTAAAACCATTTGTCTTTGGGTATGCTAGAAGTGAGTGATTTCTGTATTTACAATATATTGGGTTACTGAAATTGAAAATTCAAGCACAAGTTGTGTTTCTGCTCTGTTTGGTCTTTGGTGTAAGAATTTGAAATAGTTTTGCATCCTTCCTTTAGGTGGCAAACATTAAAGTATGCTGAAACATCGCAAAACAATGTTTTCACAATTACAAAGCCTAGAAAATAAATTATGGTTGCAAAATTGGACATATAAATTTAGATCTTTTGGTCTTGCAAATGTTTAGACCCAATTTGTTTTATGTATTGATCATTCATTGGCAGTGTTTGTGTGTTCAGCAGCAGAGTTGGGGTCCTAGTTCCTTGATTTAGCCTTTTGTTTTGTACCAGTTCAATTGGAACCATGCTTTTCTCTTTGAAAAAGAAATGGACAAAATGTCCACCTGCTGTAGACTTGAAGTCACATTTTCATCTTCAAACTACCCCTCACCCTCTCCCCAGAAAGGAAGGCTCGGGAGTTCCTTAGGTTATCTTCTACGCTTGAAAGTCTGAAAAAGATGAGCTCCCTCTGACTATGTGTAAGTAGGCAGTTTATCAGCGAACAAAGACCTGCACTTACTGCTACCTCTGAAGAAAAGAATTTGGTTTGATACTAACTCTGCTGGACACCAAAGAGTCAAATACAGCAGAAAAAAAAGTCTGAAGAGTTTGATCTGAGCTCCCGCTTTACTAGGCTCTAAGTCACAAAACACAAAGCCACAGGAAAGCAGGCTTCAGTTCTTCTGCCTGCAGAATTACCTGTTTAAATTAGACAAAGACAATTTCCCAGACTTCCGTTAATACAAACATTTTATTATGTCTAAAATAAAATAAAACCCAAACAAACCAGGATTGGGAATATTTGTATTTGAAGGGAAACTGTCAGCTTGAAAGACAACACTTTCATTTCAGCTGTGAAATCTTCTGTCAGTTTTGATTTTCTTAACTCTTTCTTTTCCATTAAGGCCTTTTTACATGTAGCATTGTGTATCTAATTACAAAGCAATATGTTGGAATACATGGGAACATTGACTGGTCTGGCTTTTACATGTAAAACAAGCTAATGTGGAAATTATGAAAATTTAAACCAGGCATTTCGAATAGATTAAGAGAGAATATCAAATTGAAATGATCCCCTCCCAAGAAAATCTTGTTGAAACAAACTTAAAGAACTATTTAATTTTAGTATTGTTTACAGTAGACCAATGTTTCACTTGTTTATCTCATTCAATGAAAAACACAGGTGTGTATTAAAAAAAATTCAAGAACAAAGCAGTGTGCTGGCATTTTTTCCAAGCAATAGCTACAGTTAGTTGTGTTATGAAAACCACAGTTTTAGTGGCATGGAGATGGGTGTGCTTCCCATTTAGAGATTGTTTTACTAAAAGTAGAAAATGCTGTATGTTGGACATGAGAAATTGTCTTTACTGAACACATACTAATGTGAGAAGTTCCACTAGTACCGCTCCTTACAACAGGGCTGCCAGCTGGTGTTAAAGGCTTTCTGGTATTGGCTATCTCATTTTGGACCACATAGTGATAAAGCCTACTTCTGGTACTTACCAGACGGATACCATTGTGAAAGTGGCATCTGTATCTCCAGCCATAATTGGAAGGGGTTGGACATTATAAAAAAACAAATGACAGTCTAAAGAAAAACTTGAACGTTTGAAAGCAAACTTTGTAATACTTAGATTTTTTAATACAAGTGCGGTGAATTCCCAGTTTTCTGTGGTTTTGAATGGGTGTACTGTAAAGCTGAAGTCTACTTAGTCCTCGATTTTTGTTGTCACAGCAGTACTGAGCAATACTTTATTCTGTCAGCCTCAGTGTTAGATCTTTTAAAACATATTTTCCAGTTGCTGCAAGATACATTAGAGGGTGCAAAATTTGATCTTTAGCTTGAAAGACATGAGCCTGGAATTACTGCCACTTTTATTACCCAAACACAGGGGGTGGGGGAGAAGGTACTCCAGCAATTTTGAAAGTATGGCACAAAAAAGTGTGGTTATGACATATCACTATGAAAGCATATCTAATTAAAAAAACAAATTTCTGAATTATTAAAAATGTTACTTAATTTTTGTCTTCAGATTCCAGTGACTTGATGCTAAGAATTTACAGAGCTGAGTCACATGTTGGCCTCCAAGAATATAAAACAGCCATAGAAGCTCTAAATTTTGTTATTTCTAAAATGCCAAATTGGCCAGAGGTAAGTTGATATGAACTCTTCATTTTTCAAAATCTGTGTTTATCTGTAAAATTAATTAATTCTAAATTATGCTTACATCAAGTTAAGAACCTGGGTCAGTGACCTTAAACGTTATCTTGTAAGACATGCAAAATGCTAAAAGGTATCTTAAAATAGTTACTTATATGAGACAGGCTACTGATGAGTACAGCAGGTAAGAGTTGATTGATGAATCTACTTGGAACTGTTAATTTAGCCTTCATCAAAAACTTGAGGTATGTTTATTTCATATCACAACAAGAGATGGTGTCTTTGGACAAAAGGTTAAGTGCAGTAGAACTGACTTCTTGGGAAGTACTGTGAAGTGCTTTTGTGCTGTCTGTAGTTATTATTGATTATTTTATTTCTTTATAAGAACACAATTATGTGTTCTCTTAAGAGAAGTTATTAAATATTTACAAACTTAACTTCAGCTTAATGTTATTTGACTGGATGGTTGGCTGAAATTGTGCAGCCAGCTTTAATTGCTTGAAAGCAGAACTTCTGAGGCCTGTACGTTTCGTAGGTTGATGTAATTGAGTTTTAAAATTTCTTATGCTATGTACAAGTTAGTCCTTTTAAAGTTCTGCGCTTCCCTGAAGTGTTTATACTTTGATTTTATTTCCCAAAGTCAGAGCATTTTAAGCATTATCTGTTCCTTGAGAATATCACATGAGATTAGTGAGCACTGTTGCCATCAGGACTAGAATTCTTGGCTCTATGTTAAGTCAACATTTCTCTCATAGTTTTTGAGTATTGGTAAAACAGTTTGCTATATAAATAGGACAACACAGTTTGTGTTTCCAAATGCTACCAAAGAGTCAAAAAATACTTAGCACAAGCAATAAGTTCTTTTGCAATAGTATTGGCTAAAAAATGTAAGCATGTGTTTGGGGCCGTTTTTAGTGGCTCCAATACTTGGAGTTGGGATAGTTTATGGTGATGTAACCTGTAACAGCTGGGGTTTGGCATCTGTTTTGTTTATTTGTTAATTTTTATTAAGAGAAGGACACTTTGCTGTTTTAGCTTGGAAAGCTGTTCTTCGAAAAGCCCAGAGAAACTCAGTGGGAACTGAGCTTTGCAAATAGTGCAGGCAGCTGGGCAGTCACTGGCCTTCAGAACTGTAAGATACTGCATACTGCAGCACTGTCTAAACTGAGCACAGCAGGAGCAGCAAGATCTTGCCCCACAAGGGGAGATACCTGCTGCTGTCTTGGTCTCTCCTGTGTTCAGCAGTTCCATGGCTACTGCAAATTCAGAGAGCATCCTACTTTTTACCTCTCAGCATTGGTAGTACTGTCTACGTTTTTCTATATGTTTGGAAAGAAACCTCACTTCACTTAACTGAGCTTGGTTTGATGGATTCCTCTAACAATTCTTATCTCTGTAGGAAAACAAACTGTTTGTAAGAGGAGGATTAGCATACTTTCCTTCTTCAGGATACATCTTAATGAAATTGCCCAAATCCATCAAAGATGATGCATGCCCTCATCTGACAGCCTTGTTTAACACTCTACTGTTAATACTGGCAGTCGTTCCGTAGAAACTGCTCTCTGGGGTTTTTTGGTTTGTTTTTTGTTTTTAAATTCAGTTTTCTGGCTCATTATCCAAAATCTCGATGTTGTTGTTTTATCTAACTTTTTTTAGATAACTGTTGTTTTTATCTAACTTGTATTTATATTACTGCAAATGCAACTTTTTAAAATTGAGATAAGTTGGATAAGGGACTTCTTAGTTCCAACGTCATATAGGTAGGTTCAGCAAAATTCAGTAGTTTTTTCTCCCCCTTTTTTTTAGGGGGTTTTATTTTTTTTTCCTAGCTGCTGTCCAGCGTTTAAGGATAAAATATAGTTGGAGGAAGCAATTCCAAAAGTGCATTGTTTTGTGTTAAGAATATAGATTAAGGGATGTAAGGGATGCATGGTTGTGTGGATTGTTTTCTTTGTAGTTACCCTTCTCCTGCAGGCTGGAACTGTAAGGCTTTTAATGAAACAGAGGGCAAAAAGGGTATCCTGTAAGCTGTTGTATGAGGTTATGTAATAATTTGCACTGGACGTCCCCCTTCTTCCCCTCCAAAGGCTCACAGAAAGGGGAAGTTAAGGCTTTTTGTGAATTCAGCACTAGTCAGGTTTTTAACCCTTCATGTAAGCCAGAACAAATTAACTGGAAGGAGACTAACACCAGCCTATCCCATGACTCTTTTCAAACACTGTGGGGGATGTATGTTAGACAAGGCATATAGATCATCCACGCTGTGCACAGCTGAAGTTTGTTGAAGGGCTACATTCTTTTTGTCGTGAAGGGTTCTAATTCTAACTCTGTTGTAATGCCTGTAAGATGAATACTGCAGTTCTACGTGCTCTCTAGAAATGTCTTCATGATATCTGTTTTTCAGGTCTACTTCCGGAAAGGAAAAGTGCTGCAAGACTCTGGCTTTGTAGGTGATGCCTTACAACTGTTTCTACAGTGCTTAGCCCTTGATGAGGACTTTCTTCCAGCCAAGCTAGAAGTGGAAAGGGTAATTTTATTTATGAAACTGGATTACTATCTCTGACTTGGTTCCTTTATAAAGCTCCCCTTATGGTGGACTTTGAGCATCTAAAAATCTTAAATACATACAGAGAAGGTTCAGGTGGCAGATTGGTTCCTTGCAAGATATATCATACTATGTTGAAGAGAGTCCTAATGTACAAGTTTTAAGTACATGTTTCAAAGTACATATGCTTTTGAAGTTACTAAACGAAAATCTAGAAAACTGGAAAGCAGACAGCAAGTTAAATATTCGAAGTTGAACTCTTTCGTGCCCAGAGCACAACAGTTTTTCTTTGATAATAAAAATTTACATTGAAAAAGCTGCATGATAATGAATTGATAATGTCTAACTATGTTCGAAGAGCTCACTTGTAGTAGAAAAGATTTCTAGAAAATTTCTTTTTAGCAATATAGTTATGTAGGTTTCTGCTTGTTCTTAACTGTTCTTTCTCAGTTACTTCTTAAATAAAGCTCTATTATGAGGATATCTTCATATAGATTAAATTCTTATTTCTGGTATGTAGTTTTATGAAAAAGCACCTAGACATATCTTTATTATTATTATGAACATTTAGCTGTTTGTTTTCTAGACATTGTGTGATGTGCTGTCACCAGAGAAGTTAGGAGAGAGTCTGAAGGAATCTGCTTGGAATTCACCACATACTCGAAATAAACCTTTGATACTTGGTTCTGAGGTGACTGAGTCTTACTGCAACTTACAGCTTTGTCCTGAGCAGGTAACAAAAACTATAGGATAACTTTTCTCTTTGGCTGATACGCAAACATCAGATGTCCCGATATCTTTATTTATCTTACCTATTTTCCAGCCTAAATGCTGACTTTCTGTAATTGGCTAAATTGGAAGAAAAGAACTGTGATTTGGGAGTAATGTATTTTCATTTGGAGTGTTAGACTCCTTATTCCAGTGAACTACTTATTAGAAGGTACTGAGATTTGGTATTAGTGACTTCAAAATAGAGAGAAATACAGTTTTTCTTCTCTTTGAAGCAGATGAAGATTTTTAAATTGTTAACGCTAAGCAAATTTGAACACTGTCTTGACCTATCAAATTCCTCTAGTTAACTAATGAACTAACTGTGGGTATCAGTTTGGCTTATATATCTTTGCATGTTCACATCTTATATACTTAGATTTGTGTTCCTCTTTAAGTACAGTTCAGTTCATCTTACTATTGTAGAGTTTAGGAGGATCAGAGGTACTGGAGCCTGTCAGTGGAAGCTTAAATCGTGCACAGTCTGCCCATGCTCTTAACTCAACAAAAGACCTTGCCAAGGAAGATGGCTTAAAGAGAGTGTCTTCTGAACCCCTTCTCTCTGGCCAAGAAAAAGGTGCTTTGTTGAAAAGAAAGCTTTCCTTTTCAGAACAGGATACAGTTGTATCTGAAGATGGAAGAAACAAGCACAAAAAGCAAGGAGGTAAAAAGTCACTTACTTTGAAATTTAAAGTATTTACTGTCCCGTGCCTTTCTCTGAAGGAGTATTTTGTCTTGCTTTTCCTTAGGAAGTACAAAAAGGGACATGACACTGGCTTTTGGAACAATTCCAGGGGATTTGATTGATGTATCAGATTTTGAGTGCTCTCTATGTATGAGGTAAGATTTCCTCCTTGATGCAATATTTCCGTTATAGATGCTTGGCCACATATCTGTTACACATACAAACTGAGGTACTTACAGGTTGTGATGAGTTCTGATATCAGTCGATAATTTTCAGCCTTCCTCTATCCCTGCAGTTAAATGCTTATTTAAATGTGTCACTTGC
Organism: Aptenodytes forsteri; assembly: GCF_000699145.1. Taxonomy (NCBI): domain Eukaryota; kingdom Metazoa; phylum Chordata; class Aves; order Sphenisciformes; family Spheniscidae; genus Aptenodytes; species Aptenodytes forsteri. Next base: position 7,012,440 of record NW_008795127.1, read on the forward strand.
TGTAGTGCTATATAATACAGCATTATTTTAATCAAGCTGCCTTTTAAATTAAACTTTGCGTTGTTAATTGATAACCTAAAAAGGATAGGATCTTCTGTGGTTAAATGTTAGGGCTTTTTTCAGTCAATAAAACTATTTAACTTAGTATTTTGGGAAGGCTAATGCTTAGAAGTATTGCCTGTGAACCTCATATTTGTCTACTAGATGTAGATACTTCAGAATGTTAGTCTACTTTAATGTAGCTGATGTATTTGAAAGCTCTTACTGAGTCGTCTTGGTTTTCAGAATAAATACCTTAAAACATATGATGTATACCAAACTGTCCATAGTTATGTTAGCAGTATTACATACTAGTATTAAAACAACTTAGCTCCTCAAAGAATTGCTTAATTTTGTGTATTCTGAATCTCTATGTAGTGAGACCAAAATCTTTGTATGTTGGGATAAATGTTTAGATATTTAGAGTGTTGAAATGTCTCCAGATTCATCAGAAAATACGAAAAATGAGTGATGCGGTAGTAAATGGAAACAAACTGCAGTATAGGGGGGAAAAAATAGAATAAGGAGACATGGGATTAATTTTCTCTGCTTTGTTATGGTATAACTAGTCTTAAAAATTAAAGAGGTTGATCACTGACTTTTTTAGCAAAACACACACTTGCCGTGGTATCTAACTTTTAATAACTTTGTTTCAGGCTATTCTTTGAGCCAGTGACAACCCCTTGTGGACATACTTTTTGCAAAGGTTGCTTGGAACGGTGTTTAGACCATGCTCCTCAGTGTCCACTCTGTAAGGAGAGTTTGAAAGAGGTACTGTTTCCTCAGTAGAGCTCACAAATACAAATATTGTGTCATCTTAAAGGCTGTTTCACTTAAACCCAACAACTTGGATTCACTTGGGTTATGGATTGCTGCTAGAAAGGAAAAACTTGAGACAAACTTTGTCAGTACAAGTTGATTAGGTTTGCCTCAGGGTCTTAGGGGTTTTATGTTTCTGTGACCATCTACTTTATTGGTGTAATTAAATTCTGAGTGTTTGTAAACTTTGGTAACTATTCAGTAAAACCTCTCTGATTTCTGTACGCTTTCCTTATTTGTATGGCTGTATAACCTGGGAAATCAATTCCGTCTCTGGTAAGCAGAGAAATACAAACTGAGTTAGACACTCAAGTTGCCAGACACTAAGAAATAAAATAGAGAATCTCATTTCCAAATAGTAGAGTAACATTAGGTGTTAAGTAATGAAACATAAGACCTTCAGAGCTGTAAGTTTTCATGGGTTTACATCTAATTCATTACACGTTTCATATATCATGGTTTTAAATAAAAGCTGCACTTTCTCAAGTCTTTTGTTAATACATATGAAAAGAAATATTAATTTTTTTTTTAAACTGCTTACAGTACCTTGCAAGCAGAAAATACAGCATCACAGAACTGCTGGAGGAATTAATAGTGAAATATTTGTCTGATGAATTATATGAGAGAAAAAGAATTCATGCTGAAGAAACAGCTGAACACTCAAAGTAAGCTTGCTATCTTTTATCTAGAAAACTTGAGAGATTAGTATGGAAATCCTTTTTAGAAATGTTTTATCATTTTTGTGATTATTAATAGTGGCATATAATGGATGCAAGAAGGAGTATAGATGCATGTTAATTTGGTGTCTTAAATGTGTATTTCGGAAAATTAACAGTTTTTTCACTACTGTGGAAATAAAAAAAAAATCACACTTTGATAGTAACAACGTGAGGCTCTTAAGTCCTCTACAAAATATGTTTGCCCTTCTGTTTCTCTTTCTGTGTGCACTGTCGTGGAGCTTCAGTTTTAGCTTAGCTGCTGTTAATGGAATTGTCCTCTTGAGTTGGCTGCAGAGTCTCAGATACCTGAATTTCTTTCAAAGCAGTTCATGATAGACATTAATTGCATAAAGATAGGTGTGATGAAAAGAAATTGTTGGGATTTTTTTGTAATCTTGATGTTTATCTCTAGTAGAGTTCTTCAGATATATAAAGCGTCATGTATTGTAGATACGAACGTCGGAAAACTTTTTAAAACTGTAGCTCATGCAACTTATGTAACAGAATCCATACATTAGAATTATGTTTTATAGTCTGAAAGGTATTAAAATTAAATACCTGGTAATGTTTTAACGCTAACTTGTTTGTATCAACTGTACATACTCGATAAAATAGCATGAAAAAAAAATTTTGTTTTTCAATTAGGCCTGCTGAGGCATATTGCAAGGTAAAAATTTATACCCTGGGTTGCATCTTGTGATCTGGAGTCCATCACTGAAAATAATCTAAATAGTGACCTAGCCACTATGTAGTTACTGCTACATCTTTTTAGTTCCAGGAAAACTGTGACTCTGAGGGCATAATGGCTTGTATGGCTCAAACTAAAACAAAAAGGAAAAAAATAACACCCCTGTCCCCAAAACAAAGCCCTTCATTCACTCACTAGATACTCACTAACTGGATAACTGTGAGGTTTACTGTCCAGTATGTGTTCAAATCAGTACATAGGTATTCAGTCACTGTTACTAGTATGTGGTTTTATTGTTTATGAAAGTTATTACAATGTGCTTATTATTAAACTTTGAAAAGAGTGCTTTATGACCTCAAATATAACAAACATACTGAAAAAAAATGTATTGTCTTGGCATAGTTCAGTGATGAGATTTTTTTTAAGCCACATATTTCTTTTGATGTTCTCTTGAAGCTTGACCAAGAATGTTCCAATATTTGTTTGCACTATGGCATATCCTACTGTGCCTTGCCCTCTACATGTGTTTGAGCCAAGATACCGACTAATGATTCGCAGAAGTATGGAAACTGGGACTAAACAGTTTGGGATGTGTATAAGTGATTCTCAAAATGGGTAGGTTTACATCCTAATTCTAAGCTTCTCATCTCTTAGTCTTTTTTAGTTACAAAAAGTGTCCTTTCAGAAGTGTGTAATTGCATTACTGGCAAGGTTTCTTTTCTAGTTTTGCAGATTATGGATGCATGCTGCAAATTAGGAACGTTCATTTTCTACCTGATGGACGGTCTGTTGTTGATACAGTTGGTGGAAAGAGATTTAGAGTTTTACGGAGAGGGATGAAAGATGGTTATTGCACTGCAGACATCGAATATTTGGAAGATGTTAAGGTATCCGGAATGCTGTATAAATACTTGATAGTATTAATATCTCAAGATTTTTGCTTGATTTGTTCTTGAGAGCTCTGTTTCAAATTTTTAGGTCTCTGTACCACTGGAAGATTTGGTGCCAACACGTGGAAGAAATGGAAGCTAGCTTAATTTTTTATTATTATAAAGCAACAAAGAAATACTGTGTTTTTTGTTTGAACAATAGTTTGAAGCACTAATTTTTTAAAATATCACAGGACTTCTTTACTATTCAGTCATTAGCAATCAAGGTTTAGGAGAATGCAAGAAATGTATCTAAATACAGTTGAAATTGAATGTTTTTTGATTTTTAGCTTAAACACCTTAATTGTTTATCTCTAACGATATTTTCATAACATTCTTCCTATAGGTTGCTGATGAAGAAGAACTAAAGAAACTGAGAGAACTTCACAATTTTGTTTACAATCAGGCCTGCAGTTGGTTCCAAAACTTAAGAAACAAATTTCGCACTCAAATTCTTCAGCACTTCGGACCAATGCCTGGCAGGGAGGAAAATATACAGGTAAGACATCATTCCATATCAATTATTAGGTGCTTATTTCTAAAATTTCTAAAAATAAAAACCCTGTTAACAACTGCTAAACATTAAAAGAAAAGACTTTTTTCCCAACTTTGAAGGCGTAAGGCTTGCATCTTGTTTCTCTTATGATGAGCAACAAAAGGCAGTTCTGTCACTGTTCAACGGTTTTTGCAGGAAAGGATGATATGCTGCTGTGGAGATAAAACTAGTAAACTGAGAACACTTTAAGTTCCAGTAGCATTTTAAACTGTTGGTTTGTGTAAAGCTGTTAGAATTCAAATGGGGAAAAAAAAATTATTTCCTCCCCTGTGACACGTGCAGGTAGTAATCTTTGGCAAAGAGGTAATCAATCACAAATAACATTTTCCTCCTTTCTGAACTAGTGTCACAAACTGCTGCAGCTGCTAGGATTTGACAAATGTTTCTTAAGAAACGAACTGCAGCAATCTATTGTAATGGTTATTATAAACAATTAATGAAGGTTGGTGAGATCCTGAAAGAGTGGAGGCTGGAGAAAAGTAACATTTAAAAATATGTAAAATTTGGCTTTCAAAGTGGAATTATGTGTGAAGTGGGATCTTATGAGACCCTGTCCCTCACCCATCTGCTACGTACTTTTATGAGACTATAATAACTGATCTGGGAGGACTGTAGATGCTGTGGAGGCCAGTGCATGAATTCAGAAGTGATTTTAGAACACTTTAATAAAAAAACAGATTTAAAACAACATACTAGGAAAGAGGAATAAGTGTGCAAAACCAGGATAACTAGCAGGGCAGCAATACTGTGGGTGTGTACCTGAGATTTATAATAGAACACAAATGTGTCAACTGTGTGATACAGATGCAAGGGAGGAAATGTCATCCTGGACTGTACCACTACCAGTAATATTTTTGCAAGTCATTTGAAGTAATTAATCTTCTCTGCAGTGATAGGACCTCTGCTGAGGAGTATTATGTCCAGTTCTGGGCATGACATCTAAGGCTTGGTGCAGAGAATTGAATAAAGTACAGGAAGAAGTTACATAGTATGTTTTATCAACTTAGAAGAAACTGATTAAGTAGTCCTGCTCTGTCTAGGAGGTAATGAGAAGGGAGTGGAATCGGGAGGTGATAGAGGAGTCCTTCAAATATAACAAAGACAATTGTAATGAAAATGTTAGGCTTCAAGAATATTCAAGCCTCAAGAATAGCATGACAGGTAATGGATTTAGTTTTTATTGGGGAGGTTTGTTATTAGGTGACTGTCCTAGCCTTAGCCATCTTTTCCCAAGCAAGCTATGAGCTTCCTTTGTTGTCTTAAAAATAATTGCTTTATCAAGCTTAGTTTAAGTGTACTTTATTTGACTTCTCAGTTGGGGAGGGATCAGAAGAGATCCCTTCAGCACCCTTCTGATCTCATGGATCTGGAATTCTCTAGTTAGTATCAAACTTTAATTTGTCATTGACGACTTTGTCTTTTGGTGTCTTCATGTTAGTCAACTGTACTACACTGGTTATGGGTAACCAACTTGTCTTTTATTTTTAGGCAATGCCCAATGGTCCTGCTTGGTGTTGGTGGCTTCTAGCTGTTCTCCCAGTAGACCCCAGATATCAGCTGTCAGTTCTCTCCATGATGTCTTTAAAAGACCGTCTGATAAAAATCCAACATATACTCACATATTTTTCTAGAGACCAGTCCAAGTGACTAACCGCCTGGGTCTTCCTGAAAAGTTACTCTGTTCTGGTTGTAGTAGCAGCTGGAATTTTTGCTGCCTTTGCACATCTAGCGCTGGTTTGAGAAGTGTAATGGAACTGCTTTTTCTCTCTGCTCCCCACCCTCCCGACTTCCTGAACCATGCGGTTCTTTGAATGCACACTTTCCTCAACTATGAGAGAAGACCACTGATGATTGCACAGCGTCAATCCAGCTAGATATGTTTTTCACGTTATCTACATTACAATTTGCACTATGTAGAAGAGAACCTTTTTGAGACTTGATAATTTTAGCCACTGACTTTTTAAAGCTGTGGGAAGTGCAGGACTTAAGGCTGACAGTCCAAGTTTACAACATTGAGGAGGTATTAAAGGTTTTGCAAATGTTTGCCTCATACAACTGTTCTTTTGCTGTTTGCACAAATATTTGAAATATAGTATTGAATGTCACTGTTGGATATTACTACTCTTGTTGAAATTATCTTGACCATGAATATGGCACAGATTTTTAAGTTATCTTGTAAATGTATGCATCACAAAACAGGTGACATTATGAACTGTATGCTGAACTGAGAGCCATTTTTAAGGAACGAATGCAAAAAAAAAAAAAGGTACTTCTGTCTAAAAACACTTAAACTGTGAATATGGTTTACATACCTAGGCCTGTACATGTTAAAGAGGAAAATGAAAACTAAATGCTAGTACCAGTTACGTCTCTACTGGGCTTTTCAGGCTGGCTGTTCTTCCAGAGCACACACTTAGTTTATAGAGCTTAGAAGAAGAAATCTTAGAGTGTGCGCGTGTGTGTGTATTGGGGATTGTGCATCCCGGATTTAAAAGCTTAAAAGTTTTATTTGAACTTTTTAAGTTGGTGCAAATGTGAGTTCTATGCCTTATTCATATCAATAGTAGAGCACACTGCAGTGGCAAGGTTAGCATCATGCTGCCAATAGGTACTTTTTGTAATTAAAGGTTTGCATATTTGTGAATATGTCTGATACTGGCTTTCTTGTATGTAAATCATTTGTAAAATATTTCTTAAATCTTGCTTTTGCTAATATATTTAATTTTCAATAAAAGCTAAAAGTTTGTAATATTTTTAACTTTATCAGAAACTAAAAACCACTTTCATTTTCCATATGCTTCTATTCTGGGATCTTAAGTACGTCCAGAAGCAGCTGTTTAACCTACATCAGGGTTGTGGGCACTTCATGACGTAATTGGTACGTACATAATTGTTTCTGATTATAGTACCTGTCTCAGACTGATTATCGGTCAGACAAGTTTTTTGCTGGTGTCCTGCTTTTTTATCTACTTTGTTTAAATGAAGGTGGTTTCAGGTATGAAGTTTGCGTTTCACAAAACTTAAACGTTGTGGGAAACTGTTCTTGCAGAACAGTTAGGTATTTCACAGACTTGCTAATCAGATGCTCTGGCCTTGTTCTTTTCTGGAGTTCAAGGCCCGAGATATTACAGGCAACCTGAAATCTGATGGATCATTTTTAATGTGGGCTTCTATCTACGGTAAATTTCCCCTTTATTGTATGAATAAAGTCCTGGATCAATATTTGGAAAGCTTTATTTGCATAATAAAAGAAGAAAGGAGATCCTCTATTTCTCCACTTCAGTATGTTTTAACTTTAGAAACTTAATCTTTGTATCACCACGATCTTCTTAAGAATGCAGGTGACAGGATTTTTTTTTTCTTGACAGCGAAAAGTCCCTGTAGCCAGGCTTGAAATACCCAAATAATCTAGCAGCAATTATTTTTTTCTTCCTTGCCGAGAGCTTTAATTTTGAAATTGAGTATTCCCCAGTCTGCTGGAAGGTGTGGCTTCTAGGTGTTTCTTTATAATTTCCCATGAGTTTTTAATACAACAAAAATTCAGATAAAGTGTCAGTTGGCTTGCACTGTCCTGTGCATATGTAAGTTCTACTTCTGGAATTGTAAACCATGTAAGAGAAAACTTTATTAAAAAGAAACAGCAACAACAAAAAAAGCAAAATTACTGTGATTAACACATGCTGCATTAAGACTGATAGTAAGTACTACTCTTCAGGAACTATTCTACACACGATCATTGTAGGTGCTGTTGGGAATGATTGAAATTGAGAATGGGGAGGAAAGATTTTTAAGAGGATTTTTAAGTTGGAATTTTTTCAAGTGGTTGGTTGTGAACCAGATTTTGTCACTTTGTGCAGTTAGAATGGGGCAGAACAACAAGCTCACCTGAATGTTGGCATAGACCTTTCAGTAAATATCTTGAAGAGAGATACCATGCTGTACTTTGTTGATAGTGTTTTGAATTTGGGGAGTACTTCCTTATTGATTATCTTTTTAATTCCCCCCTGCCATGTCATACAGCAAGGGTTCTTTAGCTATCGAATGATAAAACAGCAACAGGCTAAGGACCAAGTTTGATCAACTTACATTTATTATAATAAAGTTGACAATTGATGTAATTAAGCCTGAGCGGAATGCGAGCAATCTAGGCAGGAGCGAAAGGGAAAAGGGGAAAGCTTACTTGCTGTGTAGGCAAGGTACAACACTGTTAATGATTAGTCTTACCCGATGATGAGCAACAGTCAGGGAAATTGTCCTTATGTCGTGACAGAGGAGGTTGACGTCTCCTTTGCCGGGCAGCACCCCTGGACCAGCCAATGAGAGCTACCCCAAGTTGGTGTTAGGGCACCTCATTTATGGGATTGTGCCTTCCCTGTTCAACTGTGTGATTGACAAGTTGATGTAGACGTGTTCTTTACGTAAGTGTGAGAACAAAACGAGATGTGCCTCGAAAGATTGGTGATCTGTAAATAGCTATACAATAAACTGGATGTGAGTGTACGTTAATATGAGAAAGGCCATAAACTTCACTGTACTGAGAAGTATCTGCCCAGAACTGATGTATTTTTCAAATCTTTCTGGCAAGGACCTCTTCCCAATTTTGCTAAATTGTGGCCAGAGATCTCACTGAAATTCTTAATTCATGATTAATATTCACTTCTAGTCTCTTTACCTTAAATTACTCTTACCAAACAATTTCTTGTAACAACTCGGTGCCCTGGGTGAGAACCAATGAACTTTAGGTTCAGAAACTTCAGTTTTCTCTGTGTGAAATGGCAACTTTGTGTTTTTCCATCTAACTTGATTTTTCTTTTGGAAATTGGCAAATACACAAACTTCTTCACATTCTAGCAAATCGTTTCTCTGTGGGCCTATTACTGGTCCTAAGTTTCTTTAAGGACAATATGCAAAGATGGCTGTAAGATACGTTGGTGGGGGTGGCTATGAAACTTGAAGTGATGCCAGAACTTTACGAGGGAGAAATGTTTGCTCTGAACCCCATGAAAGACTAGGCCAGATTCAAACATTGCTAGCGGCTTTACAAGACTTGGAAGGACAGTATGCTCATCCTTTTGGTTTTATAAATCATCTAACCCACTCCTTTGAGCTGGTCTGTCCCAGCGTGTGTGGGGTGGGGTAAATACCTGCTAAATACTGAAATTTTACTATAGCCTCATTTGCATCGATTACAAGTGAGACAGGGTAGAGTTGATCTGCATAACTGAGTCTCCTGAACGACAGCACAAGGGAGACTTGCAGTGCAAGGCACTGCTCACTTGACTTTATCAGTTGGGGCAGGGACAGTTCCCAGAGAGAATGGTTGAAACTTTGGCTTTGAGCAGGTCTTCAAGGAGCAGTAGACAAACCACAACTGCCTGGCCTGCGCCTGACCAAGTCTGAGATGTTGCTCTTTCAGTACTGCCTTTGACTGTAGAAACCTGGCTATCTACAACTGGGTTTCCAGTGGGAAGGTTGTTGCAGTTAGTGCGTAGACATGAGATACCTGTTTAAGGATTATCGTATCCATGCCGCTTGGTATCACACTGAAATCTGTCCGTTAGCCTCTCATTTATGTGCTTTTCTACAATTTAAAAAAAAAAAAAGAGCTGTAAAACGTTTAATGCTAGGATGTAAGTTATTCTAAAGTCTCGACCAAAACAAAGTAAAAGAGACTCCACTGAGTTTTGAGCCTTGATTTTGGTGAAGTTTTACTTTCCTGGATGCTCATGACTGCGACTGCTTTTACAAGCAAAGGCCAATAGCAGGATTTCACCATGGATTTAAAAATGTAATTGCACTAGTGATAGTACAAGCGATGTAGCTCAAATGCAGTCAGGAGCGCCTGTGAGCATGTGGCAGGCTCTCTAAGGACAAAAAGTTCTGAATGTTGGAGAGAAAGAAGTTGGTAAAGAAGTCTTTATACTTCTAGTTGAGGGGTTTTGTTTTGTTTGGTAAGTCAGATGGAAGAATGTCCTATACTGGAAATAACTTCTAAAGCAGACTGAATATGAACCTGTACTAGCTAGGAAGCTGGCCATTTACCAGATGTTTAAGTGTGTTAGAAAAGGGAAATGATGTAATGGGAAACTGGGGACAGGGAGCTGTGCTGTATCAAGACAAATACAGTCACTTTCCAATCCCAATAGAAATTCTCTGGAGCTTGGCATCTTAAACTACCTAATTATATCACCTATTTGTGTGCGTGTTGGTTCCTTGCGTTCAAGAGCTTTCTGGTCTGTCAGCTAGGAATGCTGCTTTTTATCGGCATAAAGAGCTTATACAAGGCGCTTGGCCAAGTGGGCTAGCTTCTCCCTGATGCTGCTCTGAGGTGGTGGTGGTTGTTTTGGGGTTTTCTTTTTTTCCCTTTGTTCCTTTTTTTTTGTTTGTTCTATTTCTTTTTGGTTTTCCCTCTTGCATCAGACCTTACTTAGTTCTGTCTGAGGGCTACTTGTTGGGGCTGCCACAGCCCACCCTCTTTCCTGTGCCGGTTTATCAGATCTGTTTATCAGACGTTTCAGCTTACTTCCCCCTGCGGGACAAAATCCCGGTATCTTGGAAGCTCTGAGTTCCTCTGAAAGACAACCTGTTCTTTTCTGTGAAAAGCTCTGTCCTTGAAAAGACTTGAACTTGATGCTTGATATTCTCAAGCATCTGTTGAGCTTTTGGCAACTTGTTTGCTGTGCTATCTTTCTATCAAGGTATCTATCCTCCTAGTGGTGATGACATCTGTCATTAGGAGGGAAGAGAGAGAGCAAAGCTGTTATAGTTAATTCTTTTACCAAGTTCCATGCAAATACATCTTAATTCCTTCTTCAAGAAATTTTGAATTTTACCTTCCATAGGGAACAAATAATCTTCTGTCTTCTCCAAGTTGAAGATCTTCCTTATGCTCGGGGCATACTCTTCAGGGAGTAAGTCCTTCAGAAAGCTCCCAGTCTAGTTGAACTGATATTTCATAGTCATCATCATTTCCATACCAAAGGAAGGTTAACAGGGTCTGTCTAAGGCCTGCTACAAGACTCCCGAGGCAGAAACCCAAAGCTCTTAGAGGCAGCTGCAGCATTGCTGTGGTCCAACCCCTGTTGCAGTTATTTAAGGAAACAAATTGAAACAGTGTGGGGGGGGGAAGGGGAAATTAAGATGTTCCCTTCCTACAGGTGTCCGCATCCCTGTGGTGGTTAAAGTACTCTTTCAGTACTTACTTTTCAGTACCCTCAGTAAGGAGTAAAAGTTAAGTTTTGTCCCTTTCCCCCAGTAGAGAGGGGATTAAATTGCTTATAACCTGGGTGACTGTTCTAACCTGTAGAGTGCGTATTATGTTTTGAGTGAATAGGTATGCTTTGAGATCCTGGCTGGAACACTGACTTTGTGTATCCTGATGAGGCTTCGATGAGTAAGAGGCTGTTCTGCCCTGTCAAGATCTAAAATGCTTCTGCAAAAGCACAACAGCAGATGCTTAAGTGGCTTTAGGTCCCTCTCGCTCAAGTAGCTGTTGTGCAGCAACTCTGAGGAGTTTTGAATGCACACACTTAGATCTGAAAGGGAATAGGGATTTGGGAACGGGGACTGCAGCCGCATTCTAGAGGTACTTAAGCTCTGCGGGAAATGCAGGGTTTGTGGTTTTTGGTTTTGCTTTTTTTTAAAATCAACCCTCTATGAAGCTTTAAAGTTCTCCTCATGTACATACCTTGAAACAAGTCTTGATTGTTCAAACAACCTTTATACCTTATTTTTGTCTGAGCCCAGAAATGGAGCATGTGTAAGCTTTTGGAAGTTTTGAACAGGGAAGTGTGACTGCTAATTAGGACATGATCTAATCCAGGGTCCTAGGTTCCACAGCAGGTGCTTAAAAATTAGATTTTTCATTACAGGTATTCCAACTCAATTTTAAAAATGCAAATAAATTTAAGTAATCCCTCTATGTAATAGTTTTTATGAAGATAAAAGCACTTTTTATTTAAGAATTTGTTGGGACAGTTTTTAAAATTGGACAAAAAAGCAAGTGCTACAAGATCAATTTCTGCCTGAAGAAATTCTCAGGTTATTGCATCAATGTAACAGTTGGAATGCTGAACCAAGGGGAAGTATGTTTGTTTTATAGCAAAAGCTTTGTGAAGAACTTCCAGCTAAACAGCTGATACGCAGCACTTCGGCCTTTAGGATGACTATGTAGAGTCGTTGCAGATATCATAGACTTTACAGGTTTCATCTGCTGATCACAGCAACACAGTGTTAATGCTAGCAGCTGTGTCTTTGTACTTCTTTGCAAGGCAACTGCTCAAGCAAGGGTTTGCTTCTGAGAGTTCAGTACAGACTGCACAAAAAAAACACCAAACAATCCAGCCCATCCAGAAACTGAAGAATTGCCATCTCTATGGCAACTAAAGCACTTAGCATGCTCATGCCCAGTGTAAACTGGCACAATTTTACACATGAAGTTAGTATAATCAGGGTGCAAGTAATTTGAGGATAGTAACTGGCGACAATACAGAATATTCCAAGGTGTAACACTCAAACCATTGTCTGTTACTAATTTTTATTGCATGGGGGAAGACTGTACAGAGACAGCAACACAACATAGCGATGCAGGTAGAAAAAGAGACAAATGGCTGGCTGCAGTTGCCTGTCTCACCATGGTGCTGGGGTAGTCAGGTGACTAATAAGCTTGTCAGGTTGATCACCCATCAGAGCTAACACCCAGTGTTGGGTAGGGAGGGGAAGAATAGGAAATGACACTTTCACCTCTTGTGAAACTTCACCCTCAGGTTATGTATTGTTATACATAACACAGTCTGAGCTAGCAGACTGCTGCCACCAGGAGAAAGAAGCGCTGCCCTCTCCTTTACAGTTGTTGGCTCTGGTTCTTGTCTGATTAGAAGGTAAGATGAACCCATTCACTCACCCAAGCAAACAAAGAACATGCACTCATCTCTTTTTGCCCATTAATTTTTCTGCTAGTTGAAGTTAATACTGCTATCTTGTTAGGAGAGCTAGCTGACAGCAGGCTTTCAGATGTGCTAGCATAAGCATGCAGGTGAGTACAACCCTGGTAAATAGCTTGCTTGCTAAAAAACACTGTCTTGAGGATCTTCACTTCTAAGTCAGTGCTTCCACAGAGATGGTATGCCACCAGGGAATTTCAACCTCTTTGTCATCACTAGCCCTCACTATTATTGAGATTTCATTTAGAAATACATTAGAAAAGCAACCGCCCTCAAGACTAAGAAAAAAGTTCTAGTTATTTTGCTTTAGTGTAAGCTTTGACCAATTAAAAAAAACCCTGCACTTAACTCCAGAAGAGAGCATTGTTTAGAGCTCTTCTATACAATGACACATAAGACGCGGTCCCTTCCTGTGAAGGAGAAGGCCAGCAGCAGCATTTAATCCAGTTGCTCGCACTAAGGGGTAAGGCCTGACCTACCACACAATCATAAAGCAGTACGTTAGGAACAAAGCAACACAGCTTCCTATAACAGAGAGACACTTAAGCAGCAGAGTATCTTCCAGAAGACTGTCACCTAATACCATTCTAGGCAGGTTTTAGTGCATAAGCTTTTTACGAGAGTATTACCTAACTTGAGGTCCTGAAGTTACGTACCACAGCTAATGGCTAGCTTTTGCGTGTACTTACTGAATAAGTCTCCATTAAGCAGCTTTGAATTCAATAGTTTATTTATAATTGTAAAAGTGTGTTACATACATTGAGTAATTGCATATTTGTTAGAATCGTACCTACTCAGAAGACTGGTGTGTGCAAAGACAAGACAGTCATGCTTGGATTTCCCCCCAGTAGTTTGTTGCTTTACTATTTATTCCCCCCCTTCAGTTCAGTAAAATTTCCATAGAAACAGTGAGGAAATATAGATATATAATAGGTAGTTATTGAAGTGTATGAAGACAGTTTGACAACATCACATAGGCCCTTTAGAACTACTGAAGGGAGACATCTGCCTAGTATTTAAAAGGGCAAAAACTGGACCAGGCAAGAGTTACAGCAAACAGGCAACAAGCCTAGTTACAGTTCACTCAAACCATTTGTATAGCTTGTTATGAACAAGAGAATTGGCGTCAACTTTATCACATCATTCCAGAAGATATCAATGGGGTATGTATACATACACATATTAAAAAACCATACATGTATATATATACACATTTTTTAAGTAAGGCAGGTATTTATTTCAGGCTCTTCAAACATTTTTCCAGCCCCTTTTCCTATTAATACAGGATATGTTGCCATTTTATTGCTAAAGAAAGCATACCATCGTTGCAAGCAGAACAGCATCAGCACTGGCTTTAGTTAGCAGTCCAGCTGAGTTAATAAGGTTCAAGACATATTATTATTATGGAAGAATATTACTGTTACAGAAATACAGAAGACTAGTTGACTCCTATTTAGATCGCACCAAATCATTCTCTTGACATAGTCTGTAGTTAACAGTATCACTAAAAAGCAGAACAGCACCATTTTGGAGCAACAGAAAGAGATACCTAAAATACTACTTCCCCATCTTTTACTAAGTTTTGTATTTAAAAAAAAAATACACATGGGAAGGATGAGGACAGACTTCATCTGCTGCTCTAACAATGCTTTCTTCTGTAAGAAAGGATGCAGGACACTTGAGCTCATCCAAATGTAAATTCTAATATGAATGGATATGCACGCCATTATCTTTGCGTAAGTAATAACAGTTACTTGTTAGTATGACTTACAAGGTGCACTCTCGAAGTTTTTTGTCAGCCTGCTTCAAGGAGATCCAGGTGTTTAACATGTTTGATCGCAGTTTGGCCCACACCAAATGGTTGTTTAACCCAAATATCTGGGCAGCAAACTGGGCAGCTCCTTCAGGTGACAGAGTAGTAGGGCAGCCAAGACCTGCAGAGAAGAGTGCCACTTACCAAAGCATATTTTATAGTCAAACAAAACACTGCCTCTGAAGAACAATTTAAGACAATGTTTGTTTCAGCCTCCAGGAACCACATGATCTAGATTTAAAGCTACTGAAGTAGTATGTGTTCCACTACTTCTAACATGACTGCTTCATGGCATTTTAAACCAAAAGCCAGCATACCAAATGACTCTCCTTATACAAAGGTAAGAGACTTCTGGGCCTCCTAGTTGCCAAGCACCCGTTCAAGTCACTAACAAAGTTAAACCATACAGGTAGCAATGCGCTGAAGTAATAGTTAGAGTTAAGCTCATACCTACGCTGATTGTGGAGAAAGATTTTTTTTGATCTTTGATCATGAGGAAAATGCAGCTCTGTAACTGAACAAAATTCAATTATTTAGATCCCCATTAATACTAATTCCAATTTCAAACTGGAATATTTAGCAAGGATAAGCCAAGGTTTATATTTTTCTGAAGATGATTCCTATGCAATCTTTGCTCTGTCTATTGGGCTTTTTGCCATCAAGAAGTCAAAGACTGTATGCAAGATATTTCTAAAGACTTTGCTCAGTCTTTAGACTGATCCAGCTACTTTTCCAGTGTTTTGCCACATGTGTGTGCACGTATACATTATGTACGCTAGAACAACAACGAAAATAGAGTAGGTCAGAACAAGAACATGAGTTGAAGATCATCTTACCACTGGGTAGTCTGAGAGAGGACCACACATCCTGAGTACCCCAGTCAGCTGAGAGTGGAGGACAGTTGACAACTGGGTAAGCAGTGTTACCAGACATTACTGGCCCCAAACCGTTGCTTCTGCCAGCTACTGCAACAAACACTGTTGGGATTCCATCTCCTGGGGGGGGGAAGCGGAAGACATTCAGAAATAAGTAATCCACCTTGTTCTCTACCACTTGCTTTTGTGGGAACTTTATCCGAGACCCCAAGTCTGTTTGCAGTTATTTTGTCAATTCCATTACACAGCATGAGAATTTTGTGTCCAACTTCCCCACTTTACAGAAATATGTTCTAAATCTTGCAGCCTTAAATCCCAGCTACTGGTTTACCACAACTGAAGTTAGCACGTCTTACTGTCTCTGAGGGGAAGTCTCAGTATCAGAGGAGTAAGTGCTGCTTAGCTTTGTAGAGAACATAACCATTAAGCCTCTGGCATCTTTAAGTGTTCCTCTCCTTAAATTTTACACAGTTCACCTCAAAATGTGTTTCTCAACTATGGTTACCACACATGTGGTTTCACCAAGTAGAAAGTATACTCCCACAAAAATAAATAGTTCTTATCTCTCCTCTGCTAGGCTATAAACACTTTTGAAGAGGTGTCAAGTTTTCTTGGTAAAGATTAGAATTTAAATCAAGTATCTTTTTCTCACGGCATCTAAAATAACAAGGAAGAGTATTTTCATTAAACAGGCAGGAAAACATGATAGGAGCAACATCTGCCTTGTAAATAACACATCAGAATATTCAGAGTCAACTAGAGAAACTATCACTCCTCCTCATTTCAGAAGGGGCAGCATCATCAGCAAGATGCTACAATAAGTGTATTAACACGATCAAGGCTTGGGCAAAGTAGTTCTGGTACTGGGATAAAAGCAGAGGTTAGACTTTGAGTAATGGAAGCTGTGGCCAGGCAGCAGGACAATACATTACTCCGTAATTGCTTAGTGCAGTCTATAACCTGTCATTATGTAATTAGCAAGTATACAACAGCATCGTAACAGCTTGGTGTTCTGTTTAACAAAAAAAAACACAAACCAAAAAAACCAGACCCCACACAAATCTCCTTAAGCTGCCAAGTCATTCTTGAACATGATACTGTTTCAATCCAAATCGGTAGTTCTTTGGCATTTACCTTCATATTCTGCTTTGATCCTCAGGGTTTCATCTGGTCCTTTGTGAGCAGAGGTCACTCTTAACTCACAAGGAATTCCAAAGGCCGCGCATGCCTTTTTTATTTTTTCACAGTGACTGAGGTCAGAAGGAGATCCCATCAGCACCACAACTCTGCCTTGGCTCTTTGTTTTCAGAAGCAACTAGGGAAAAAGAGTGAAGCAGGGCGAGAGAAAGAAAAGCAGTCAACAGGATTGAAGACATGTGGTTATCAAAGTCTAGATATGTTGTTCATAAAAACAGATACCTCCACTCTTTCTGCAACCCATTCGAAGTTTCTCTTAACCATTTGCAGTGCTTCAGGAGTCACTTCTTTCAGGTCCCGGTAGGACTGAAAAGAGGGAAAAAAACCCCCAAAACTGAAGTTAATGTGTTTTGGCTACACAAAGCACTCATTTTTGCTACCATAATTGGTAAGAATACCCTGACTGAAATATTTATGCAGTTTCTAACAATTCCACAGGAAGGAGAACAGAGATTGGTACAGATATAGGACAGAGTGGATATGGAAGCAAGGAAGAGCTATTTAATGAAGAACCATCTCAGTAGGTGTAAACAACCTTCTACATTACAATTCATGGCCATTTGCAACATGAAAGGCTTTTAGCCATGAGGGTATGAAGGTTTTGGAAGCTTCCCAAAGGGTAAGTTTAAGGAAAAACATACAGCTTTTTTAAAATTGGATTTTTAACGACATGATTGCCTGCAGTAGCACTGCACTAGCCAGCCTAGGTTCTGCATGATGTTATCATGCACCTTATTTTAAGGAGACAAGCAAAAGCATTGTCAGAGCAATTCACTCAAGCATGCGAGTACATAATTCAGGCAAAGTAAACAGAGCAGTTCTGCTTCCCAATTTAAAAGTAATACCCCTCCTCCGACAAACCCACTTTGAAATCTTCCCCTGTGGCTTACAGCCACTTTCTCTCATAGGGTCTCTGTTACTAGTCTCAATGACTGTCACAGAAGCTCCACTGCAGCAACATGCCCAAACTGGTTCTTTCATAACTACTTATCTAGTAATTCAGAGATATTTGACAAGTGTAATTACTACAAGTTTAAATATAGGACAAGTTTTATTTCAACCTTATGTTTGCAGCCCTCATATGTGGACACAGTCTGTTAGTAACACTTAGAGACAACTGAATATTGAATTCAAGCTTAACCAAAATAAATAATGAAGAAAAGCATCCTCCCTGCAGATCTCTCTTATGTATCACCAGATCTCTACTAGTAGAGGATACCACTCTGAATAAACAGAGAAACTTGGAGGCAGACCTGGGAACCCAAGCTTCTATTCTTCCTACCAATTTGTTGTCCAACTATTTTATTACCTGCGTAAGTCAGAAATTTTTATTACCCCTAGAAGCTCCACGCTTCATTACAATAGCTCCAGTCAATAGCGCTGTTGGGCATTCCTACTGAAGACATACAGGCAGAGGATTTTTTTTTCTACCATAAACCAGATAATCAACTATTTAATGAGAACAGGATTGGACATTAGGTACCCTATACTCTGTAACAAGATAAGACTATCTAGAAAAAGCCACTCTGAAAGCAGATGTTTAACTGTAGGGTTTACTTTTTTCATTCTCCTTCCCAACTGACTTAAGAGGTAAAGATTAAAACACTACCTGTTTGTCCTTCTGCTGACTTCTGTCTCCTGATGGCCACAGTCTCCATGAATCATTATCAATAACATCAGCAAGAACAATTTCTTTTGTCAGAATATTAACACCAAATTCAATCTAAAAAGACAATAAGCATCCTATTTTAGGAACTATACAGTGATATATTTCCTGTCAGAACCAGGATCGTGAGAAATCAGATGCTTATACCTTCAGGTCTACCAGAGTGCAGTTTTGGGGCTGCCATGATTTTTCCAGGATCTCAAAAATAGCTTGAGTAGAACGAGCCATAATATCCACTTCAGTCTGGCCAATAGTAAGTCCAGCAAAACAGAATTTTGCTTCAATTAGCTGCTCCTCAGACCACTGTGGATCATTATTAGCATCATCCTGTTAAGAAAACCAAAACATATACATCATGTAATTTAAGCTTGCTAGAAAAGGAAAATAACCATTAGAAGATAATGCTAGGTTTTGTTCATTTTTCGTTTAAAAAAAAAAAAAACACAACAGGCTTTAAACTAGTATTTTATGATTAGCACTAGAAAAAGTGACAGCAACATTGAAAACACTTGTTATAACACCTGAACATCTTTAAAAGCACTTCAGGTTTGGACAGTGCCCCAGGAGTGACAGGGTACACTGCAAACAACACTTTAGGTCATCGTTCACAAGACACTTCTTTCAGCACGCATTCCCAAGGAAGTTCATAATCCTAAGTGACTAGCTAGCTACTTACCCTCACCATGCGAGTACTGTTTATTTTAATTTCTTCAAATACATCAACACATCTGTTTCAACTGATGCGTTAGGCTTATGCCTAAAAAGTCCTTATACCTTATAAATAAAACATTTTTCTATTTTAGGTACAGTTTGGCTTGTTATTCTTTGATGGCCCTGTAAGCCAGTAGTACATTATATGCACTTCAGACAAAACACCTGTTGGACAAGAATGCAAGAAAACTTTAGTGTGTTGGTAGTTTTGCCAGCGTAAGAGGATTGGTCAGCCACTAGCGCTACTTGCTTTGTTTGTCACCATTTTAAAAGAGATCAAACAGAGCTAGAACTCTGTATTATTAACATCACAGGAAAGGAAACTTACCTTGTAAAACATCTCAATTTTGGGTGGGTAAAACTTATATCCTTCTTTGACACCAGGGTTTCTTTTGAGGAAGGAGCCAGTAGCAATTCTTCTGCACACCCATTCAATTGGGATCATTTCACAGTGAGCTGCTATGAATGCTGTGTCACTCTGTTTCCTGACAAAAGCTGTTTTGATTCCTAAATGTAAAGATGGCAGCTTAGTTCCATTACTAGGCACACTCCACAGTTGAAACGAGTCACAAACATCTTTAATTTTGAGTACAACTGAATCTTGTTCTTCTCTGGACTTAAGGGACACACTGAAACTCTTCAGGGTATTTTAGGCCCAATCTGGCCTTGCAAAAGGCAATCAATGCAGTTATCTTCCACAAGTCATTAGTTTTGCCAATTTTATCATACAACACTCGCTTGTAGATCAGAACCTTATGCTCTGGTCAGAAATCCTATTCTTGCAAGTAATTTTGTTAACAGAACTTTAAAAAAAAAAATCTATCCCTCACAATGGTTTGTTTTTAAACAAAAGTTAGCAGCATCAAGTACCCAGCCATGCTCTGTGGTGGAAGATCTGTTATACATGGAACAGTAATTGAAGGCTTTCAAAAGAGTCAGGGAACATGGTAGTCTTTACTACTTTGTTTAATAAACGAGGATGGGGCAGGAAAGAGAATGACTTAGTCCTCCCTTTCATTACAAACTAACATTTATTTAGGGCACTAGATTTTAGTGATTTGTTAGGCAAAAGACATTAAGACTCAGAAGCCCATGCACACAAACCTGCTGCAGCAAGTCAACCTTCTTACATAATTCTAAGATGACCCCATATTAAACAGGTACAGCCAACACGTGCAGATAGGCACTGTAAGTGCTAAATGGCTCTTTTTTTTCTATTTCACTCTTGAGGAAAGTCCCACCTTTCTCCTCCCAGGGCAAGACAACTGCCAAGCTCAACTGGCATCTGCCAGAAACAGAAGACAAAGGAGCTGCATCCAGTCAAACCAAGAAGTAGCTCTATTCCATTCCATTGCCAAAGCCATAAATGAAGAATTAAAGTCTTAAAAAGTCAACTGCACATTAAGTCACTTCTAAATCCAGGCATTAAGGCCCCCGCATGGTTTACTACTACATTTTTTTCATCAGTGCGGATGCGTGCTTTTGAAGGGCTGACATTAGCTCTATTATAAAAGGAGAGAAACTTTAACAGAACTTTGTAAATCATCACCTTTGAAAGAGCAGGTTAAGAAGAGTTGCGCAAAGCAAACAAACTACTTCTCCGACAAGGCATTCACATTATCTGCAATTTACGCCAGTCAAATAAGCAAACTGGAGAAGAACCCTGAAAGTTCTTTTGTTGCTTTAAAACGCAGCTGCACTCTACTCTGCATATTTTTCCACAGCACCTTAAGTTACTGAGTACAAGCCATTTCAGGATCTTTGAGAGGTCTACAGCATGGCTTCTTCACATTTAAAGTTTGTATCTGTAGGATATTAAATATTTTGATTGTTATCTTAACTATTGCCATTTAAGAATTAGGCAAAACATCTCATTAATTGTTCCTAAATGAAAACTGGCAGTTTTAATCAACTGCACACATAATCAGAAAGACCTTGGAGGCTTCTTTGTACTGTATGCACAATAGGCTTCCCAAGAAAGGCAGTAACTGAAGATTATACTGAATGACTTGATGTATCTTTGTCTCAGCCCATATTTTAAGAACTACTTGCACAGAAATATAGGTAGATGCAACTGTACAGAAACTACCTTTCTCTTCCCCACATATGAAACATGCTAGGATTTTACTGTTTGACTGAGAGCTATTACTACACCTTATAACAGATAATACAACTTTTAGAGTAGCTCAGCTGGTACTTGAAGCAATCTTTGTGCGAGTGCTTCAAAGTGCACTGAGCACGCAGCTATAAGTGGTGTCAATGAAGCTTCCTGGCGCCTGTGTTATAGTAGTGTTTGCAGACTCAAGTCAGAAACCCACCAGCGCAAATTCCTCTTTACAACTTGCACACTTCTCAGTCAAAGACACTTCAAAATGCTTTCTCAAAGCGAAGACACTGGCTCAATTTTTGGAAGCGTGGTGCAAAACTTGAGTGGCTCAAGCTAGTTACGTATTGAATGAAAGCTTGCTTCTAGCATCAGAAATATTTTGAGTCTTTTAAAGTTAACATTAAGTTCCTGATACATTCAATACAGGCCGATATATGCACTCGTGATATAGTCCTCATAAGTGTTTAAGTACAAAGCGTACAGAAACTTTACGTTGATATAGCACACACAACTGAGAGGAGAGAAGAAAAAAATATAAAAAGATACTCTGATTTTATCTTTTAACATTCATACACAAATTTCACACAGCTTAGACATAGTCTGGTAGTGCCACTAGCTAGCAGTGACTTCTATGCAGGCAGATGTGGTAAGAAAGGCGAGATGCATCCACTCCGCTATTACAGGCGAGGGGGCGTGGGGGTAGGGAAGCACTGACAAAAGTAGAGGGGAGGATTAGGGGGTGTGTCCAAACAAGCAGGAGAAACTATCGCAGTGCTATCTGCCATTAGATTACTTCAGAGAATCTCATGTTCCAGGCGAACACCCACCCAGCTCTGTAGTACCAGAGGGAAAGTGTAACTAAAAACTAATAGAAAAGACACTAAGAAAACCCATCAGAGCTTCAAGGCAGGGTAAACCAATATATAGAAACAATACTGTTTTGTAACAGTACCTGTGATACACAGGCATGTAATTCTACCTTTGAAATACTTACCAGCTTCTTGAAGCAACTGAAACACACAGCTAGTTGTTGTATTGGAAATGGCAGCCTTCCCTTCCATTCGGTCCTTCCTGGCTGCATTTCCCGCCGTTATTTGGTCTTTTGACTGCATGAGAACACATCCCGGGATATCTGGCAGCTCGTACACTTCTTTCGTTTTACCTTCATTAACCTTTTTACCAAGTTTCAGGTCTAGAGAAATAAATAAATAAATAATCAATCAGTTTTAGACTGAAATAAGTTTTTTACTTCTGCACCTAAGCCCACCGAGCTCGCACACTTTACCAGTTGCGTGCAGAGCGGGACCCAGCAGGGTCCCACGTTGCAGCCAGTGACCACGAAGAGCACGCTACGCCCCCATCTACGGGGCAACTTGGCCAGGCTTCCCTCCCAGCAGGGAGGGCGAAAGCGGTCGCGGCGAGACTTCTGCCCGCGCGGCTCCGGCGCCACGAGGGACGCGGCAGTGAAGCAGCGGTGCTTCGGCTGCCCTCACCTCCCCTCCGCCAGCACAGGTTCTCACACGCGGCGGGCGGTCGGGAGGTGCCGTCTGAGGCGC
>NW_008795127.1:7036750-7068258 GCF_000699145.1 Aptenodytes forsteri
CACACGGGCGCTGACCTCCTGCCGGCGTCGCGGCGAGGCCCGGCCGTCATTCTCTGCGTTACTCGAGGCGCTTATGTCAAAGTGTGATTCACACAAATCGAGACCGCCGAGTGGTTCTTAAGCGTTTTTAGGCTCCTACTAGCCATAGTCGTTTAGATTCATCGCCGTGCTATAATAAAACTTCTTGTCTACCTGACGCGTCTATGGCGATGTAAAACAGACTAGAGTCACTGTGGTCCATGTGGATGCAGAGCTGCAAAACGAAGTTTGGGTTCTGCTTCCGTTTGGCATTCAAAGCAATAATGTTATGCACTGACATACGCTAATCATTTTTTCAGTGGTGCCAGAAAGGTATATTCCTGTGGGAACACATGCCCAGCCAAACACGCGCATGCTAGTTTTGTAGTACATGCTAGGCTTCTGTAGCACAGACACCTATATACTGTGCTTAACTTTCCATTTGCAAAAAGTGGGCTAAATAATCACATTCCTGACAGTCTGGGGAGGTGGGCTTCTGCGAGTACCCATGCACTGAACAGATAAAACGATGTGTTCTTTGTATTTTTGAGGTCACAGACATGTAAAGGTTGCGCTGAAATTGTCTTGGACCAATAATAGAAAATTGTTTACATTGAGATTTTCTGTTTATTACAGCTGAGTTTCATATGCTTTTACTGGTGAAATGCTGCATCCCTACATGACTCACATATACTAATTATTTTCTTTGGGTTGCAGGTGTATCATTCATGAACTATATATATTTGCCAGTGTCCATCAAAAACGTTGTTATTGGGAGCGATAGAGCTGCAGAATCCAAGGAACAAAGCCATGTAATCAATAGTCTCATTTTAGGTTGCGCCATTTTTCTGTGAAGAGGCTGGGAAAAAATCTTACCTCATGTGTGCTTACACAGTTACACTGGTGGACCTGGAGTTTCTGAGTTGGAAATAAAGTGATTGATGTATTTTCATTACTTTGCAGCTTATTATCTCAGTTTTCACTGCACCCTTATTTCATGATTTTTCAATACATATTTTTTCCTTTTTTTTTCTGATGGGCACTTGACAAGTATATTTGATTTCCATGAGCTCTTTAATATCAAATATCCCCTGTGGAGGACACAACTGTAGACAGTAATACTAATGTTGTGTTTGAAACTGTAAGCAATTCACAAGTTCTGCAGGAAGATGCACACCTAAAGGCATACATGCACTACCTCTGATTCTGATCTTCTAACTCCGTAATTGTCAAAATTTTTAAGGGATGCTTTCTTAGACACATAAACATTATTGCATCTGTAAAGTGAAACAGTCTGTTCAATTAGGTATACCTTCGCAAGCACTCAATAAAATTCTATTAAATAGCTGAGATGTTAATGTTCCCATTTCCTTCTTTAACTTTCTCTCTAACCTCTTTGCATTTTTCCTACTGTGAGGTGTAGAAGAGGTGGCATCTTTATCAGGAAGTAATAGGATAACAGCTATCTTTCTTCCTCCTTTTTGGAACGTCTCTTGAAAACCAGAATTAAGATTCAGCATTAACTGTATCAGTAAATTTCATTAAGCCCGTTCTTTTAAACTTAAAAACTAAGTGTCTCTTAACTGTATTCCTTTAAAAATAAGTATGAAAGAGGTATGGTAAATATTAATGGGCAGTCCCAGTCAGGCCTAAGTGACTAACAGAAATTTGATTGGCCAGTAGAAAATACAGTCCTTAGACCTCACCTTCAAATTAGTAAGGATGTTTAGGTAACGACTACTGGCCTTAGATACTCATAGGCATGTTCTTTTATATGCAAATTAGTCCTGTGCAATAAATCAAATTACAGAATTTGGCCCTTAATTCATCTTAGATTTTGAAAGTTAGAATATTCAAGCATGGCATTGTATCAAACTGCATTTTTGAGATGACTGATCCACAAAGAAGAGGCAGCAATTTCTAATCTTTGAAATCTTATCTGTACATGTAAAGATCCAGAGTATTTGTTATGTGCCACAAAAACACACAGCATAAGTTCTTTGTGCTTTATGATCTGATATAGCTGGTTGCAGCAATGTGAAGGACTTTGCTGTTTCTGATAAATGGCCTAAAATGAGTTGGTAGTTTGTATTATAGTGTTAAACAGATATTATGGCACTGGAGAGATTTACTTCAGTGAGGATGTTTGTAACTGAAAACTTGGAATTCTGTACGCTGGATCAAGCCACCAAAATATTTAAGCATGTATTCAGCGGCACGTGTTTGAGTGGTGCTCATTGTTTCACTGAAACTATTCTGCACGAAAAATCGGTGTGTATTTGTAAGGTTCTGGAGCAGGCCCACAAGTAGGCACATCATGACAGATAAAAGACTTGGAATTTCACTATCTTGACATAAGCAACAAGTTTAAACGGTTGTTTTTGTTTGGGTTTTTTTTTAATTAAAAAGCAGCTGCTAGATTGTTGAGGCTTAAATTCACACTCCTTTGTAGCAGAAGTTAGAACATGGCTTTTTATTGGCTTTTACTTTATAATGGTGGACTGTGAATTAAAATGAAAACCAGTATGTTCCTACTCACAGGCTAATCAAGGCCTTCCACACACTAAGAACATTGTACCAATTTAACTTGAGACCATTTTAAGTGATATTCATCTGGTTTTAACACATTTTACAGCTATGTTAGTGAATTCTCATTATGTTTGAAACTTCAAAGCTGCTAAAGCTAATGCTGTTACTCTGGCGTCAACATTAACAAGGCTTAAAAGTGGATATTCTAAATCATCTTTACAATTTGTAAGCCAGGGAACAAAGTCACTGCAAAATCCACTGACAGCATGCCAAAATAAAGTCAGAGGATTTTGGTAAGGAGAGGACTTTCTTGGGGGCGGGGAGGGAGGGCGGGAGGAGGAGTACTTTGAGTTACAAATCTATTAAACGTCATTTGAGTCCTTGACCAGGACAAATTTGCAAAGTTAATCTTGGAACAAGTGTGATTTCTGTTAACTTTTTGCAAAATTCCCTGGAAAATATTTTTGGCAGTAATACCGTGTACTGAAACTTGAGTGTATCCAGCTTTGTACTGATTTTTAGAAAAGGTCTTTAAAAGGCCTCTTCTGTGCAGGTGGAAGTCCTATTAAGTCAGGGAATATTCCTTGTCCCAGCTCAGCTGGGTTTATGTATGGAATTTGTTACGAGAATCAAAGTAAATGCAGGCTTGGCCAGCATGCTTTTTTGATACCTTCCCTGTACTGTCTGCTATTAAAACCCACACAACAGAACCCAAATAATCACCAATGTAAGTTAGGAATTTTTACTTCTCTTTCAATCTAGTAGAATTGCCCATTGCTTCCCATTAGCCATCCTTCCAAATATCTACACTCAATATGGCATAATGAAAGCGTTTATCTACATTTTATATACAACCTCTTGGTTACAAGATAGATTTTTTAAAAGGCTATTTAGCAAGCTATTGGTATCCTGTCTTACACCGTGAATCTTTAAAGCAAAAAGCTTGAAATCGCAACAGTATTTGGATGGGAATTTTCTGAGGAACATGGATATGCTACAGGTAATGATCCTGATAATTTGGTACGTAACATATTTACCTCTTCATTTAATCTCAAGAATCCATTATGGGTTCAGCAGATTCCCCCATTCCCAGATGCAAAAACTGCAGTGTTAAATGTTTTAATTGTCTAAATGCCAAATTTTGTAATTAACTATTTCTATGTAAGTTCCCTATGGAGTATACTGGGTAAAATGTTCGTCTAGCTAGCGATTGAGTCTGTATGCTGTTTTACCAGAACATTCATGCTGTATGTGCTGGTAAAACATTCCTGGGTGCTTTCAGAGACACTTACTGAATGTGGATATAGTAACACTTCTGGTTCTACCTTGGTTTATGTTTATAGGCCGTTCTGTGCTGCTAGGTGCTGGCAGCCCAGTTTAATTACATGCCACAAAGCTTACTGCTGCAGGAAGGGAGGAGGAGCAAGACTTTTTTGCTGTGGTGAGCTGTTATATCCGCTCGGCTGTTTTACGTAACTTCCTGCAGGGCTCAGGTTCCTGCATGTTCGTTTTCGGAAAGTGAAGATAAGCCAGATTTCCATTCTAACCAAGTTCAAATCTCTTAGATGTGTCACAAAATGCAGTTCAGTCTCAGGTCTTATCTCTGGATGTGGAGTAACTAACTGGAATGAGATAACGTAAGGAGGAGTGGAAAAACCAGGAGGGAAGTGGTGCCAAAATGTATATCCAAGAGGACGTTTTGGAGACAGCCATTATGTTCATTGTGGCCAACAGACTTTCCATTACATTAACCTAGCCATTGAGTTGGGGTGAGACTGTTTGTTTTTCTTCACATTGACTGTAGCTAAGTCATCCATGTAGGCATGATACAGCTCTCCAGTAATTTTCACAGGATTGCTCTGTTGGCTTGTCTGTCCATACCTTAAATTTGAGCCTAATGCGTGGAGGGAGAGTTGCATACAGCATGGGAGGTTCATGCTGGGTAGTTCAGTTCAAATAAACCGTCCTGGCTGCTCTTTCTGCCGTGTCTTACACTACTTTCTTTGAACTTAAAAAAGCAAGGTTGTTTGGAGGGGCTTTTTATTAGGTTAACTTTAGTTTAAATCAGTTCTGTCAGTTGGTTAACCACTTGGCCACATGAGTGCTTGTGCCAACACAAAGGAGACCTTGCTGCAGGAGAAGGAACAAAGGGTGAGAGTTTGGAGGGATTGTCTTTTAAGCCAACAGTGATGCTGATAGTGCTTGTGGATCCATCAACAATGCAAGCATTTCTGCTCCCTGAAGCTCATTCTCCACGCATTTGGCCCAAATATAGTTTTGTCTACCAGGAAACAATCTAAATGGGGCATTCAGAGGACTTTCCAGGGTAACAGCCCTATCAAAGACGTGTAAAGTGACCCATTCATCTCAGTGAATGAGAGTGCTTTAGAGAAGAATGGAACTTTTTAATATAGGTCAGAGTGGTGATTGCTCCATTTATCTGCCATACCTCAGAAATTTCAGTATTGCCATTTGCAAACTGGGGAGGAGACAGATTTGCCCTCACAGGGGAATCTGAATGGCCTCCTGGTAATAGTGCAGCTATTCGAGGAGGGAGAAGACCAAAGATCTCTGTTTTTATAGGATTGCTGCTCTTGCCATCATTACTTGGTGTTGGTTTTGATTCTTAAGCTGGATCATTTTCATGATGTAATTTATATTAAGATTCCCAGGAGCAGTTACATGGAAACAACTTGGTCTGGCCTTTCTGCTAAAAAGGACCATGTTGTGGATCTACATCTAAGAAGGCCTCTCCTCCCAAACCCTTTCAGTCCTACGGTAGTGCTCTCACACATAACCATTTAGCATGTGTCAGATGGTGTCCCAAGTTCCATTTAACTTGCCCATAAGTGTGCCTAGACTAAATATTGTGTGACTGTAATAAATGTAAAGCTGTGATCAGAGCAGAGCCACAGCACAAGCTCAAGCGGATATAAAAATACACTGGAAGGATGAGTTGGATTAACTAATGCTATTTTTGAAGGGACTTTTTTTGATAAATCCTTCACTCTGGCGACATTCTATTTAGCCCATTGTCACTACCCTGGGAGATGCTGTCAAGAGGAGACAGACCATAGCTCTAGACAACCGGAATTCTAAATGTGCGTCTCTAAGCAAAAAGTGATGTGGAATCATAACTACAACTGCAGCGAAGAAAGGTTGTCTTGATGCCACTTTGATTTATCTATCTCAGCATCCTACATATTCAAGTAAATTAATTGGTATCTGTATAAATGGGCATAGCACATAAATATTAGATGATGCCAAATGCCCCATGCACTTGACATTCTTACCATTTTTGACCAAAAATAAATGTGAACAGCAGGAAAGAAGAAGATAGCTTTCTGACAAAACAATTACAAAAAGCAAGCTATGCTTTGCAGCCACAAAGCAGAATGGAAGTGGAATTCCACATAAAGGGGAAGTCTACCTTCTTTGGACATTTGTTTGTCAGGTAAATCCCACTCTGGAAAGTTTTCTGAGGAAAAAAAAAACTTTTACTTGGAAAGCCACTTGTGTTCTTTTTTTTCCTGTCACTTCTTGCTTCATGTCTACCCTCTAGTGTTGATATGAACAGTTTCCAAGTAGAGACTGCAAGCGTGCTCTGCAATTCTCTGCTCTGACCTACCAAGAATTTAGACAGTCCTTTGCCTCAGTGCTTTTGTGCAGTTCTCACCTGAACAACAGCATTTAAAAACATTTACTTGGAGCCACTTGTGTTCTTTTTTTTCCTGTCACTTCTTGCTTCATGTCTACCCTCTAGTGTTGATATGAACAGTTTCCAAGTAGAGACTGCAAGCGTGCTCTGCAATTCTCTGCTCTGACCTACCAAGAATTTAGACAGTCCTTTGCCTCAGTGCTTTTGTGCAGTTCTCACCTGAACAACAGCATTTAAAAACAGATACATATTTCTTGAAAGATCTGCTTATCTTAATGAATAAAATAAGTCTTTATTTTTTATTTTCTGGAAGAAGAGAAGGGTTTTTTGGGGACGTTGTATTGAATGACAGCAAAGTTTTGGAAAGATTGGGATCCCTGTGCATCACTCAGAATTTTAAGTGGTTTGTCTTCCTTGCAGTGCTAACTGCCTCCCTAAGGTTAGCCTTTCTTCTGCGAGGGCAGTCACACTGCAACAAAAACAACCTTTGAGCTGCTCAAAGTTAGGGCTAGCACAGCTGAGAACTTCCTGGGCTGCTTCAACTCACATAGAAAACCATTTGCTGTTTTTTTCCCAACTGGACTAGTCTTGTGTCAGGTTAGTGAGCTGAACTGGTTTATAGGGGATCCAGCAAGCATCAGATTGCTCCGAGTAGCATGGAGAAAAGGGGATCTTGTTGCAATGAGTTATCAAATCAGCTTCAGCTGCTTTATGCAACTTCAGCCTTGCGCTCATGGAACAGAGCAGGTAGAGCAGAACATGTAAGTGATCCATATTATTTTCAGTACAGTTATTTTAAAAACTTAATTTAAATCTAAATTGAACTAAACTGTTTAAATGTACTAGAGTGAATTAGGGTTGGATCACACATTTTTCTGGTTCACATGTGGAAGGAGTAACCTCTGATTTTAGTGCTGCTAGGTATGGCGAGGTCTTCAGCTGGCTCAGCATGTTCTAGAAGGATACCTGACTGCCGTGATAGCAGGGACAGATCCCTTGTTCTCCTACCAAAGACAGCAGTTCTGTATGCAAGTACAATGTACAAGTTCAAGGATGTATCTTTGAACCAACTCATTGCAAAGAGAGAAGAAAGATTTTTAAACCAACGATAATACTAGTATTGCAAGCCAAAGAAGGTTTATACTGAGAAACTAATATGAAAAGTGGTAGATAAGCATACACTGGAACAACTGTATGTCTGTGACACTGTATAAATGAATACGATCAAAAAACTATGATTTTCTAGGGATCTTTCTCTGACTTCTCAGAATTGTTTTAAAAATGCTAGTCAAATGGCAGATAAAATCTACCTTGGTGGATATTATTTACCTTCGTAATGTCTCTCATAAAAGAATTAATAAGAAAATAATTAACGATAGAGCAGGAAACAAAGTACTATATCCAGTAATATTTTTGTGTAAGATTTTGTGAAGAGGGACTTGGGTGGAATTTAGGCCTCTCTGTATAGAAAAACCAAGCGGCTGTTGCTGCTGCAGTAGGGACTTGACTATTTGACTTCAGTCGTGCCCCTGTGTGTGCCCAGAACTGACCTAGCTTTGGCAGGGCTGTGTAGGTCTATGCCCAAACATGACTGAGATCCAGAAATGAGTTGTTCTGCTTGAATACACTGAAAGGAAGACCCAGGAAGTGCATGCCTTGCAGGCAGTACCGGCTGTAGAGTTCTTACACAATCACAAACTGACGTAGTGACTAGTAGGATTCTGCAGAGGAACAGTTAGTTATGGCATGGCATTTGTCACTTACCATGTCATTGTTCCCTGCACTGTTTCTATGTTTTCTGTACTTCATTTGGTTACTGAACAAGGCAGACCCCTTGCCCAGTACAGAACAGGGACCAGAACCCATGCCTGCCCCTTCTAGGTGGGCATCAACTTCGTGTACTTTCTTTCTGGCTCATTGAATCCTCCAGTTCATTGCTGCACAGTACCATACCTTCAGTGGGCAGATGGGGATGGTCCCCCATCCCAGCACAGGCAGGTGGTGAGGCTAGGAGGAGGGTAAATGCTGATAAAGGAATTAAGTGTTGTGTTTTCCCCACCAGCCTTGCCTAACCAAAAAGAAGTTCTCTTATGGCTTCAACTGTTTGGTTAATTGCAGAGGACTAACTTGCTAGGAAGGTCATAGAGATGGTAATTGGAAATGATGGGATGAAATTTTAACTGTACGTGTTTTCTTTGATCAGTTAAAGTGTTATTTTCTTTCAATTAAGCCTGTTAATTGTGGCATGTAAGTGAGCCAAGGCATGTAGGCAGAGGTTATATCTTTTATTAGACTAACTGACGTCACTGCTAAAAGCTCATAGTTAAAGATTATGATGGGAACTCATACCTTGTTTTAGTTTAAATGACTGAAGGTGAATATATTAAAGGGGAGCAAGCATGTACAAATGTGGGTGACCTACACTGATAAATAAGTCTATTTAATTTCTTACTATCTGAGAGAATCTCTTTGCATGCTAATTTCGTAGAAAGTTCATTAAACCAACCTGTTGTATGGCTGATGGATCAGCATACAGCTGTGTTCTGTTGAGGTCTTGCATTTCTTCCTGCTTACAAAGCCTTTCTAACAGTAACCTTTTGCCTTCTGTTACTGTGTGCACTCTCTCTGTTAATAGTTTTTGGAAGTGGAGTATGGTGTTTTCAGAAGCACTTTTCTTAAGTGGAACAGGTGACACCTCTGTGGACAAAAGCAAAATATGTAGTTAGAGTGCACAAGTCAATGAACTGCTGACACTGAAGTTTAGCACATGCTAGATTTTCCTAATGTTGTCCTTCTGTTACACTCTGTTGCAGGTGTTGCCTGGTGTTGTGTCATTGTATAACAGCGAGTAGGAATGAAGCAGACCTTGTAAAAATCACTCATATTTGAAACTTTCAGCTTTGCCTAGCTACTGACTTCTGCAAGACGTACTTATCTAATAGGCAATAAATGAAAGTATATTTAATCACACAGAGTTAGTCCTGTTAGTATAGTTTGTGATGGTGAACTGAGCAGGTTGAATTCAGAAATGTTGTGGTGTTCGGATCTGTTTGTGTTCATCTGTCTGTAGACGAGACATCATTTTGGCATTAAAAATAGGGGTGAGCCTCCTAAAAACTAAGTTTGTCATCCCTCATTGTTGGACATTTTGATTATTGAGAGCCTGACAATTCTGCCAGGAAGAAAAATAAGCTCCTGACCTTTCCTATATCAGATTACATGCTGCATATTTCTATCCATCCCTTCATTGCTCTCTCTCAGTGATTCTATACCATACCATTTTTAAAATATTTTTTTTTCTTTTTCTTGCACTTGATTCTTACAGATCAAAGAAGTATTTCCTGATGTTTACCTCATTTATACCAGGGATGAGGACTGAAATAAAGAAATTGCAGTTTTCCTTAGGCCCACATTTTTATCAGGACTCTTCTTTTGCAGATTGTTGAGGGTGAGAAGAATGTTGGTTTGGAGCTTGGTGTTAAGTTCTAGGATTTTTTTTTTTAACTGTTTGAGTACTGGCAACTAGAATCTGGCATCCAAATCAACAGCAGTGTATAGATGCTTTAAAAAGTCAAGGGCTCTTACCATCATTCCAAGTTTTTCTCTTGATACTCAAGGATCCTGTGTTTGCTGTAACATCTCCCACTGAAACTTAGAAGAGAAAAGCAAGGTGACTATTTTGCAGAGATTCTCAAAGCACAGTCAGTCACACACCAAAAAGCTTTATACTACAAAAGCAAATGCATTGGGACAAGTGACCTGGAACAATGAGAATCTTCTAGAAAAGAATCTTCTAGGTGCTGGGTTGGCACACAAAGTCAGGGTGGAGACACATTTATTTGGCAGATGCCTGGAACAGCTTAATAACTAAAACTTCTTTTCTGGAAGGTTATTATTTTACTGTCTGCTGCATCAGCATTCACAGCACAGATTACACAGTCCTTTTCCAGCATGCTAAAATGTAAAACAGCCAGGTTGGCTTGAATATTCACGGTGTTGACAAATCCCATTCACGGAGAGCAGAAATGAGCAGTAATATCTTCAGTTTCTGGATTTGGAAGAAAATGTCTGTCTTAAGAATGTGATCGAGCACAAGAATGAGGCAGGTGAGAAGGAGTGGTGTCATCCCATGGCTGTGTGGATGTCATTCCAGCCTCAACTAATGGCACTACCGTACAGTGCCCTTGGACACCGCATTAGGGCTCTGATTCATGACTGAGGACAGCTGGCTTAAGGATGGCTCCAGCGGTTCCTGCTCAAGCTGTCCACCTGGCCTCTGCTGCAGAAATGGTTCAAGTCCTCAACTAACATTTGTGACGTTGCAAATTATTATCTAAGATATTGAGAAAAATCAGAATCAGTTCTGGTTTACTGTAACTCACTGAGCTCTAAGCTGCAGTGGTTAAGTTGCTTCTACAAGAGCATCTGATCTGCCTGGAGCAGGGGCAGGTGCCCCTGAGAGCTGGAGCAGTTGGCCAGTCATGAGAACCCTTACAGGAGAGACAAGGTTAGCTGTGTGGTTCCCAGATCAGAGGTCTTTTGATACTAAAATAGAAACAAACTCCATTCAGAAAACTGATTCTGCTTTAGCAAAATTAATACAATAATTACAAATGCTCAAATAAACATCACTGCCCTGGATTTTTCTCTCTCTTGACTGTGGTGTGAATTGAATTAATGAAGTTTGCTGTTTTGGAGTCTTTGCACTCGGCTTGATTGTTACAGATTTCCGCAGTTCTAAATGGTATGAGCTTGCAGCTCTCTATCCATAAGACTTTACATGCCTGCTAGATCACCCCTAAAACCTGCCACGTTTTCTAGCACCATTTCACTGTATCTCACTTAAGCTTCCAAAAGCACAGAGATTCTCCAATAACATCGAACGCTTCAGGTGCTTTCACTTTTTGTTAATGTTCTCACTCGTAAACTCCTCCAAAGACCATTTCCGTTCGCTGAGTATTGCCCACGTGACCATGCAGATACAGGTTCTTCAGTTATTTTCCCTCCCCATTCTGGCCACATATTTCACCCCTACAGCATGGGTCAACAGGCTACTTTAAGTTTCATTTTTTTAAGCGCTTTATCTCATCACCGAAGTTTTTAGTACCTGATAGGAGACTTGAACTTTCACATCCCCAGCTCGAGGGACCCAGAGGCTGTCTTCTTAAGATACAGTCAACTTCATCGTAAAATCTCATTTTTCTCCTGGGATTACCAAGATGCTCATTTTCCTTCTGCAGTGCGCGGTATTCATATTTTAGGTTCTTGTATTTTGTGCGACATTGTTTCCAGTCTCTGTCTATGCCACGTTTCATTAACCTTCTGGCAATTTCCTCAAATATTTCTTTATTTCTTGTGGCCCCTTCAAGCATTTGTTGTATCTTTTCATCTGACCATATGTTTATCAGAGCTCTGACTTCATTATCACTCCAGTGTTTTCCTGCTCCAGTATCATTAACTGTAATAACTTTAAAGTGATTTTGTGCTTCTTCCAAGGGAATGTGATTGTCTGAAAATTTAAACGAAACAACTGAGTATTGCTGAATATACATACATTAAAGTGTAATTGTAGCTAATGATTTGGTAACAAGCTGAAGGATTAATTAATGTTTATAACAATCTCTTGTTACGAAAACCTTTTAACTTTACAATGTTAATATGCATACATGATTACATTTATCTTAAGTATGCAAAATATGTAGCAAGTGAAATCTCATGTTTCTCCAAGGCATCTAAAATTCCACATTTTGTCAGTGTAATTTTGTTGCTGCTGTTGTCAAATTAAAGACAGATGTATCCAAGTGGTACATGCAGGAAAGCAATAGGCCTTAAGCTTTAAAGCAACAAGATATCGGCATTGATAAGAAAATGGCTTTCTAGTATGGTTTCAAATTAGAATGGCAAGGCAAAATAATATCATGCAAGCGAAAATGCTACTGGGGATTCAATAGAAGAAAAAAATTTTACCTACATATTCAGAAGTAGGCAGATGCTGCTCATCAGGTAAGTATAGAATGCAGTTTTGCTCATGACAGGGAATTAGAGCTATGAAACTAATTTTTAAGTTTAGTGATAAAGCTAGACTGGAGTCAGAAGTAAAAAAGTAGAGCTGTGTTTACAGTAGGGATCTGGTTGCTCCGGCTTTGGTACTGAAATTACAATGCAATTTTGTTTCAGAATAAAAGCATGGAAATTAATACTCACCTGTCCCAACCATCCGTTTTGCTACTGGTGTACAAGATCTGTCTTCTGAGGTAGTGCTTATAGAATCATCATCTATAGAAACACACAGTTTTAAATAAAATAGACTTGGTCTTAGACAACTAAATTGCTAATGTTATTGTCATCTTCTTCAGGTAACACCTATCTTCAGTTAAAAATGTTGTAACCCATTAGTGTAACCCATTATCACATTATAACAAGCCTTCTGCCACATGCCTTCCTAAATCAAATTATTTAGTGGCATTACTCGTAAGCCGTCTTTCTTTCTGCCCCCGCATTACCCAAAAGGTAGCTGTGGATACAACACATTTAAAATACTTGATTAAACACGTAGGCATACGTGGATGGTTTGTATCTCATGTATAAGTCAATTTGCATAACATGTTTGTACACATTTATCAGCACAGGTATGCCTTCCAGGTTTTTTTCCTAGGCGATGTGGGTGGGGCAGGCTTGGTGAGGCTTTGGTGCCATTTGTAAGGGCACGCGTCTGCGGATTCACTCACGCCTAACAGGGCTTGGACTGCAGCCTTTCCCTTCGTGGGGTCATGCATTGCAGCCTTTCCCTTCGTGGGGTCATGCAGGCGCCCCCACTGCTGTCGTGAAATGAGCAGGGACTCGGGCCCTAGAAGACCATTGTCCCCCTCTCGAGTTTGGAAGCTGTGCACGTGATTCGGATGCGATGGGGAGGAGTGAGGGGCAGAGGCACCTGTCGGCAGACCTGCATGCAGCGTGGTTTTGCATAAGCTGCATTTCCTACCGCTGATGAGGCTTTTCTCAGATCTTTGAGTTTCCCTGGTACAGCAGAAAGAAACTGAAAAGAGACCTTTGCTCCTTATTCCTACTTGGTCTCCTCTAGTCAGGACTCCTTTTTACCACAAAAAAATAAGTGTTTTAGAGTCCATTTTAGTAAGCTGCCATGGTGGGTTTCAAAGCTGGGCATTGAGGCGTGCCTCTCCCTGATTCTGGGCGGGGAGGGATGTTAGGTTTTGTGGGGAAGGTTGCATGCTTTTGCCTTCCTTTAGAAGACAGCCATGTTTGTTTACTTTTGGGTGAAAGGCTAGTAGTGTCTGATTCAGAGCTTTTGTGATGGAGATAACAAACAGAAGAAAAACTGGAAAACAAACAATTCATTAATGCTTTTGTGGAAGTCTTTAGCCTCAGCTTAAATTGCACTTTCTATGTGTAGGGGTGGCTCTATCCAAAACTATTCTATGTGGCTTAAATGACGAAACAGGGAAGACAGAAGAACTGTTCTTTATTCTACCAGCATCTGAATTCTCTTCAAAATTCCATCTCTAACAGGATAGAAACATCATTATATTATTTTTCTCCATGTCTACATGCCAGGTTTTTTTTCCCTCTGCAGAGCTGAGATTGTAATAGCTTTGCACTCTTTCACAGCATAAAAAATATTCCCTTCAGAAATAACATTCAGAAGCCCTCAGAATTCTTGAAATCATCTATGGACATCAAAGCCCAGCTCTGCTGACTCTGGCTCGTTTTCTCATGCTTGGACTTCTCTGAGGCTGAAAGTTCGCTTTTGTGTGGAATTACTTTTTGGGTTGGGAGGTCAAGAAAGGTTAGTTCTCATCATTTTGGTAGGGGATGTCGTAGACCGATTATCTTCAATATTGTTTTCAGTAAAGGGTAGAAGTAAGTATTCCTTATATGTTTTGAAAAACTGAACGCATGGTTTAGACTCTGTTAGAAATGAGAGATTGTTGGTATATAAGCAGTGGTTCATTTGATGAGCTATCTATAATGGTACTTGCTAACGTGCACAGAGTAGTACTTGGAATTCATATTTGCTTTATAACTTGCTTTCTCTTAAGTGATTTGACAAATACTTGTTTTCATAAGCCATATGCAGGAATACATTTTATACCTATGGAAAACTTAGAAGCAGAAATTATACTCTCATAAGCATGTGTGTGTGATTTACTTGGGGTACTAGAAATAAAGTGTTTTTTCATAAATAGGGTACCCCATAACTCTTAAGAAAATTCTTACATCTTCCTTTAACACTTGCAGCTATTGGAAATACAACCTTGGGCCGAAATGGAGCAGCAGGTTTACTCCTGGGCTCGAGTGATTTAAAAAAAAAACAAAAAACCAAAACCAACTATTACCAAAAAACCCCATGGCTTTTATTTATGTGCTCGTTCTCTCAACCACGCTGGCTCTCTAATCTCTTTCTGCCTTTGGCAATGGCACTTGTGTACTGCTGACTTGTGTGATTACTATCCTCAATTGGATATTACATGACAGGAACAGGGAATTTGTGTGTATAAGGCAGTCAGTTGATTTGCATGACATTTTATTCTGTGTCATTCTGTATGAACTCTTCTCTTTGCATTAGTGTGACCTCACTATGTCTCTGAACTTTCAGGGACACAGCTTTACTTTATCCTCCATGTAACTTGTGTTTCTGTGTGTCATCGCTGTGATAGCATTGCTCTGATGTTGCCCTCAGTGTCACACTCCTTACAGTTGTCTTTCATAATCAAGATCAGCCCATGCAAACAGTTGTAAAAGCTGTGTTGGATAGGGTGTCTCAACACCCAAACTCCAGATAACTATAATTGCTGGGAAGGAAGCTCTTGCCTGGATCACAGAAATACTGATGCGTACAATAGAAATATTTTTATGGTAGTAACTTTCAGTGTAAAAGGGCAAAGAATTGTTGTGCACAGAATCATTATAACAGAATTTTTTATTCTTTCCATTAACTTCTGGGTGTAAACAGCAGTACCGTAAAGTATATTTTGATCCAGGATGTCAGGTCAGTAGATTCCAATGTCATTGTTATTTCCTCTGATGCCTTTTTTTCATGACCTTCCATGGTGTCTATGCTCATTTATTCCAGAAGATTAATATCCCTACTGTATTCTAATGTTAAATTTCAACATTTTTAATAAAACAAATCTCCTGAATACTTGTCATTGAATGTATGACTTCTACATATTGCTGAGGCTCTGAATTCAGTTTTACTTGTAAAATAATTCAGAATACCTATGGCAATTGTTTGATAGTGAATAGTCTGAAATTAAATGCACTGTCATGAAGTAGTTTGAAAAGACAGACAAGGCATAAAATGTTCAGTGTTTCTGAGACAGCTATTTAGGTTTCCAGTTTATCCTCTCTAGCCACTGTGTATGAAAAAGAACAGTATTTGCTACAATCAAATGCAGACTTACCACATCTAGCATAATAAGGAGGATGTTGTCTGGGAAAATAAGATCTTGTTATTAATTGGGGGAAGGAGAAATAAGTGTTTATGCATTTTTGCACTACGATTTCAAACAAAAACCAGATTTTATCATAACCTAGAAGCAGAATGAGTATAATGTGTAGGAATAACATACGAACCTGCAGTTCCCAGTAAAGTAGAATGTGCTGTTATAACCATCAAGACACAGTCTTGACCTACCTATGTCAATCGTCTCCTTCTTTATTTGTGTAGCTCCCAGAGCTGCCGGGATGGAGTTGGCAAAGTTCCCCTCATCTTCAATGATTTCTGTAAAAAAAAAAAATTTACAGAGTTCTTATTAACTAAACAAGGTCTTGAGTTATGTCTTGAGGATCGCTAACTTCAGAATGCCATTAATAACTGTTATTAAAGATTTCGTCTCTTGATACATTAAAGCTGCCATTTCTCTGCAGTTGTGGGCTTAAGAGCACAGTGTATGCACTTATATATTAAAATAAATCCAGAACACTACGTAACAGCTGCATAATATAAGTTTATGGATTAAATGTGCAAACTCTGAAGCTATTTAAACCCAGATCAGAATTTGTAGAATGGTTTGCTGATTGTGGTTGTAAGATATGTAGTAGCTGGTGAACCTTTATGCAGCAGAACAGGCAAGATGGTGACTTTCATAAGGGGTGCTTCAGTACGTACTGAAATTATTGAAAGACTCCCAAGCGACTGATGCCAAGAGTCACTGAATTAGCCCCAAAAGGGACAAGGGTCCTGACATTGCATCAGGGTGCTGTGCCTGGATGACTGAGCTGCAAGGCTGCCCGCATGATAAAGACAAAGTACGAAATGCCTGTCCTGAGAGCATCCCCCCATCTGTGGCTTGCGAGGGCTTTACGTCACACAGCTGGGCCCCCGGCTCCAGGCATGGTGACAGAGGTGTCCCTGGGCTCCCCTCCACAGGGAGGAGATCTCCGCTCCTCTGCCATTGGCCCTCCGGTGTTTAAGGGAGAACTCCACCCCTCCGCCCTGGGATGGACAGATGGACGGATGGACAGGCGGATGATGCAAGTGGTCTTTCCGATCCTCGTTTCCAGGTGAGGACACTGCTGTACAGAGATTAAATGGTGAAGGCCACACTGTGGATCGATGACAGCAGTTGCTGGCTCCCAGCCTCTTCTCAGTCCATTCAAGAATATTGCCCCTAAACATTGAGCAATAAAGCATGTTCTAGAGCCGTTTTATTAAAAATTACCCCCCAAATCAATACGGCCTTGTTTGCATTAGACGTTCTTTATGATGTGACCAGCATCATGCGCCTTTTTATTTTTTTTCCTTGGCGAGCCAAGAATGTGGGTAGGGAGCCTGGCTTTTTTTCTAAGCCACCGTTCTGAGTTTTTTGGGGGAGAGCATGAGGAGAGCAAGACTGAGCCAAATAGAACGAACCATCAACAGTTTCTGGCATGGATAAAACACAGTGGCTCTGTCCACATTGTTTAGTGAAGCTATAGACAGTTGCCAGCAAATATGCTTAATCTCTACGTTGTGTTTGAAGCATTGCTCATGAGCCCACCACAGCAATGCTGTCACAGTCTTTCCTTTTACCTGCTCAGACTGATACAAGCTCTGTTCTCTTTTGGCACTCTGTCACTATCGCTATTTATCCTGTTTTCTGGCTCATGAGGCAAGATCAGTAATTTGTCTCCTAATCCTTACTCTCGTGTGCCTTGTATAGTATAAAAGGGGAGTAGGGAATGTCAAAGCTAGGGAATTTTTTTCAGTGTGTGGCCTATGTTCATTCTCCAACAGCTTGCAAAGTTGCTGCTGTCTCTGTCATGCATTTCTATGAGACTGGATACAGACAGCTCTGGATGCACAGTTAGGAGTTTGCGTCTGCAGCCCGAGTATGCCTTGGGCTAAACCAGTCAATAATCAAGAACTTTTGCTTCTGCGCTTCTCTGAAACACTACTTCACACCAGCCCGAGGCATATGTATTAAAACATTGTCTTTTGACTTTATGTCTGTACATTTTAAAATTCCAAGCACGCAGCAGTAAACCTTCAAAAGAAGCCAACATGAGTGCCTGAGTATGTACCGACTTAAGATCTTGACTTTAAACAACCATTTTTTAAAAAGCCCTTGCTTAGGAACGTGTCTTGGCAATGTCATGACTTACTCCACATTTGTCATGAGAGGGACATTGTACAGTATGCAGGGCACCAAAAATCCTAAAAAAACAATGACAAGAAAAGTCATTTGTCTGAAGCAAAATACTTGCTGTAGATACTTTTT
Source organism: Aptenodytes forsteri (assembly GCF_000699145.1). Lineage (NCBI taxonomy): Eukaryota > Metazoa > Chordata > Aves > Sphenisciformes > Spheniscidae > Aptenodytes > Aptenodytes forsteri. The sequence continues at coordinate 7,054,676 of NW_008795127.1, forward strand.
AAGAACATCAGGCTACTGGCATTTCTTAGAATCCTGTTTTCATCTCCACTATTGTTTCCCCTGGCACTTCAGATTTAATCAAACACCTATACACAGTCTGTGGTCGTACTGCAAAGTCTGACACATGTGGAATGTACGTGTCCATGGAGTTAAAATTGACTGACTACTGCCTGTGCAAACTGAAGCAATTCGCTCTTCTGAATAGATTTCTGAAATTAACTGTCCTTAAAAGTGATCCCATGAAATAGAAAACATCAGTCAAAATGACTAAATAAGGTTTTATTTCCAGATTGATTTAATATGGGTATCTTTTACCAGAAAAGAGAAAAATTTACAGTGACCCTAGCCTTTCCTAGGCTGCTTTTGCAAAAAGCTAAATGGGTTTTGTGATTGCTATGATGCTTTTGCACCCTCTGCTGGCCAGTCTGCTGAGAAAGCTACTCCAGGGCAATGCTGCGAGAGAAATTTCAGTAAACTGTTGACAGTCTGTAGAAGAACATGTAAGGATTTATTTACCTCTGTTTTTTCCTTCTCAGGTGGGCATTTGAGCAAATACATGTGGACAGAGGAGAAAAACAATACCATGAAACATCAAATAACTAGGTATTTTCCTGAAACTGGTGCATTTGTCTTTTGACTAATACCATCTTAATTTTTTCCTTACCAGAGTATGGCAAACCATGCCAAAAAATGGCAATTTATAAAGATTTGCAGTGGCAATGATGTTACTGTGGTTAATAACTCAGATCTACGTGTAAGAAGCACATGCACTTCTGAGGGAGCTTGGGCACCTCTGCGCATTTACGCAGCTGCGGTTGCCAGAAAGCAGATGTCTGCCCAGGCTAGCTAGTACATACCTACACAAGTTGACTGCAGAGTACATTAACTCCATGTACTAATTAAGAAGATACCCTGATACAAGGTTAACAGAATTTCTAAATTCTTATTTATGTCAAATTTTTTTCCAATTTTTTTTAAAGGTACATGAGTATGTATATATAAATTATAATTACATGCTTGTTGAGAAACAGTTTTCTACAAAAGTTATGTTGAATATGGAGTAGTCCTTAAGAAGTCACATGCTAAAGGCTATCAATTGTCAGACATCTACTGATATCAAAGAACCAATGTAATATGGTTTCCCTGCCTGACTGCCTTTTTCGCTGTTTATCAGCCAGTAAATTTATTAATACAGAGGTACATACATTCTCTTTACTTACCAGTTTCGCACTTTAAATTTATTTGAACTGTCTAGGAAAGGCGTGTACCACAATTAGAGAATAAAGGGTCTCCATGATACTGTAATGTAAAAAGTGTGCATCTTTTCTCTGCTTTTATATCATACCTAACTATGTTACCATTAATAACATTAAAGTCTAGGTGCTTTTTACCACCAGTGACAAAATTATTTGAGTCTGTATTGTTCATTTGGGGATGAGGGAAAGAATTTTGGAAGCTGAAACTGCATCTTTTCATGATGGAGTGCTGTGGTTTTGCCTTTTTTTCCCCACAGAAGTTTGAACAGTAGTCTTTAGAGTGGATAGGCTGAGTCAGAGACACTTCTGAAACACTTGCTATTTTAATCTTTCTCCACAAAATCAGACTGCAATTAGAATTACCCAGAAACAAACAAAATATGCAGTTAAAATACACATATTTGACAAGGTAATGGTAACCAAGGTAAGCTATAGGTGTCTAAAACCTACGCTTATCCTAAAGGAATGTTAAAGTGTCAAAAATGAGTACTCTGAACTTTACTAGAAGTATTCAATTAACTTTATCTTAAATAACTTGTTTGGAAGATTGCAATCCAAAAAGTTACAATATTATGTAGCTGCAGGCAGTTGAAAACTATGTCAGATGACAGTTTAGTGGCACTGCTGAATCTATGTATTGTTACAGTGTCTTACTACTGTTCGTGTGTAGGTAGTAATTTTACTTGTCCATGGGGAGAAATGGAATTTGACGCATTTTACAAGTAGTTTTAATTGGATCCCACAAAGTACTATCTATCTTTGCTTATATTTTTTGTCTCTCTCAAAATGAGATCCCTATAGGCAATGCACTTTTCATGACAATCTGTTTTCCCCTAATGAATGCTTCAAATGCCTACGGTGATCTGGTAAAAGGTCAGTTATATATTTCTTTGTTAGTAAATTTAAATTAATAAATGTAATTGCTCTTGAATGGTAAAACAAGAATACTACTGTCCAGTATACCTCAAATTACCTCTCATGATCAACCATGGCTTTACTTACTTGTCATAGCTGTTTCTTTCGTTACATGCAGAGCTGCCAGATTCTCTGGAGTAGTATTTACAGTAACATCATCTGTCAGAAGATTTTTAATTTGACATTAAAATCTTTCAAGTTCACGTTAGACCATTTTAAATTCTGTAAGACTACTCCTTAACGCCTAATTTAGACCATATTCTGCTTCATGCTACTGAAAGAGATCATGAGGTCCTCTGTTGTGGACAGTCAAGCCCATTAGCCTTCGAGACTTAGCCGAATGTTAAATTCCCACTTCCCCTGAAAGTTATGCTTTCAGGTGTAAACCATGTTTCTTTATAAAGAGTGTATGACCTTCATATTCAGTGCTAGTAGTGATACTCTTAAATGAAGTTTTCATTCCCTGACATGAGCATTTACACAATTATATTAAATACTGATCACATTATATTGTTAAAAATAGAATGCTGTATTAGTTTATGCACAGGAGACTGAACAGTTCTAATCCTTGGGAAGACATAGTTTAAGTAAAAGTAAATGCAGTAATACATTGCACTCAACTTCCTTAGACCAATAGTTTCTTCTTTACATCTTGGGTCATGAATCTTTGGAACGATTACTTACTAGACTGTTTTTATCAAATTTAGCAGAGCACTGTAAATGTGCACATGTGCCTGTATTTATTGAAAGTATGGTTATCACTATGACGTTACCTGCTGCTTCAAAGTTTTTTAGGCCTCTGCATTTTCTAACCATCATTACAATGTGGGCTTATTTTAGAAAGCCATCTTAACTTACTAAATTTAGGGATTTATATAAAAATAGAAGACTTTTCAGTTTACCTGAGTCAGAAACTTTCTTTATATCTGCAACCCGTAGGTCTTCTGACATATTACTAACAGAGTCCTCTTCACCTGTGTCTCCAGGCATTTCTGCGTAAATAATGCTATGTTAATTAGGGCACCGCATTTGTGTACTACATAAGAACAGCTGTGCTGTGTCAAATCAAAAGATCCGTCCAACCTAGGATGCTCTTTATGCCAGCAGGCAGTAGCAGATGCATTAGCAAAGAGCCTAGAAACAGCAACTGAAGAGTGAATCTTCGCCCAAAATGCTCTCGTAGTTTTCAGCCAGAGACTGTCTTTGTGTTCTATTTTTCTCGACTTCTTCCATTACTTTACTAACTTCTAGTCTTACATTTGGCCACCGTAATATCATCCCCTGTGTAGGATTCTTACTGTGTAATAAAGAGGTTTATGTTTAATTCTGTTCTTAAACAACAGGCCTGTTTCTGGTTGTACATACCAATAAAAAATGTTTTAACTCCTGGGTAGTGTAGGTTCATCAGTCTACTCTAATTCTGCATTAATCCATCCATTACCAAGTTATTCGTCAATAACCACACAAAAATAAAGGCAAGCTCTGCCAGCATTCCTGGTGCTACTCTTGGTGCTGTTTGGAGTCTTGCTCCAAAGGCCAGTAAAACTGGGCCACTGGGGACCATAAGAGAAAGACAGTTTAATTGTTAAGTTTTTAACCAATGTCTATAACTACAGACTTCTTTTGCTCAATGTCTTCATTTTTCCAGTAACACAGTCTGACCATCTCTCTCATCCATTTTTTTAATCTAAGCTAGAAACACGTCTCTTCTGCCATGATTTTGACTGGAATGGTCTCTCTCTATCACTTTATCTTATCCTATGTCTTCATCTTTTTTTCCTCTTTTTGTTTCTTAATTCTATTAAAAAAAGAATCAATCTATCTGAAAGATTACCTTATAATGTAAGTGAACAACTGGGCAAAATAGTAAATTTCCATTCAGTGTTTCCGCCCGCCCCCAGCAAATTGGTTAATCTAGCTGGTTGCTTTTTTTTCGTTCTTTCAAGGTCTCTCTAGTGCTGGAAAACTAAAAATTTTAAATGATATATGCGTAGCTGAAGTACTTACCTATGGAGTCCTTTTCTGATTTTGCTTCTGTCCATTCTGGAGGCCTCTCACTTTCATCATTATCTGATTTACTTGCTTGTTCCATGGTGCTGTGCCCCAGAATAGCATCCAGTTCATTAAAAAATTTCATACTTTTACTTGTACTCCCTGAGTCTTGGGCACTTTTTACACTCTTGTATTCATGTTTCAGATTTTTGTATTTTGTCCTGCACTGCTTCCAGTCCCTGTCAATTCCAAACTTTTGAAGTCTAGCAGCAACCTGTTCAAATATTCTTTTATTTCTCACTGTCCCCTCCAGTTGTTGCTGGATATTTTTGTCTGACCATATGCGTATCAAAGCTCTGACTTCATTAACAGTCCAGTGTTTTCCTCCTTCATTTGCTACTGTTGGAATAAAAGCCGGTGTTTTGGAAGCCTCTATTGCTGACGTTGGATTACCTGCATCGTGTGGGGTAGGGGAGAGACACAGATACGGGTTACCTGCATTGGGTGGTTGGGGTGGGGAAAGGACAGAGAGAATGAGAATGAAGTATGCCGTTTCCTCATGACTTGTCTCTCCAGAGAAAGATGGAGCAGAGGTGACGTTAAAATCAAGCTATTGGTTATTTATTTGTCAGCATTTTTGTTAATTCTGACATCATTTTTGCCTTCTCTTGAAAACTGATATTAAGATAGCGCATGTACATTTAATTAATCTAAGAGGAACATTTCTTTCTTCTGTGCCCTAATACACTGAACTTTTACTTGTAACACCTTTGAGAATAACCCATGAGCTGTTTTGTCCTTCAGACATTAGAGAGGAGAAGAGTGCTGTTTGGAAGATACAAAGTGCTGCGTTAGCACAATAATAAATTGGGCCCTGAGTCACTGACACTAGTATAAAGACTTAACTTTCTGCATTCATGCCATACTTTCGGTTTTACATGCATGGAGAGCTTTAAACCTGGTAAGGATCTGAAGAATCTCATCCTTAACTCTTAACCAAGCCCGCCTTTTGTGGGGAGCTGAGGAAGGAAGACTTTTGCCTTAAGTCACACAAGAACATTTGTGTGATAACGAACCCAGTTCTCATGCTACAGAACCTCCCCCTTTCTCAGTGCAGGTCAATATAAACATTAATATTTGAATAATCAAAAATATTTGGGTTTTTTTGTAAAAAAAGTTTTGAGTTATCTTACTCTGCAGAACTAATATTTTTTTTATTTTCTCCAGTCTTCAACTTTATTTTTTAATATTAGGAGTTAAAGGATGCCATGCAATTACTTAAAACACTGAAGTATGATCTCTTGCACTTTTTTAATGTTTCCTTGTTTCTAATTATGAATTTCCTTTCAGACTTCATTTTGATTATCAAATTAGTTTGGAAAGTGGTTTCTCATGCATTTTCTAAATCTTTGCAAAAATAAATATTTTTAAAAAAAAAACACAATTCCAGTGCTTTATCACAGAGAGCAAATACAAAAGTGCACAGTAACTGACAGTTTTCTGCAATCATACTGAAGTGATAAATGCCTTTGCAAGTGTCTTATTCTAAAAGGGCAAGCCAGCTTACAGGGGTTGGATACTTTATAGTCACTGAGCTTTGTGTGACGGCAAACATACCTGACCGTTGCTTGCACATACAGCTTCAGCGGAGCATACTTGTGTATAATAACCTGTTTGGGGACAAACTTGTCCTAAGTAGAGGCATTCTTTGCTAGTCTCTGTAATTCGTTCTAGTTGTGAAAAAACTGTACTAACAGATACCAATTTTTTCCCTGTTAGTCCTGTGTTAATCAGACCTCTGCAGCAGCCAGCTCACTGATATGTTGTTGAGGGTAATTTTCAGGTGACATATCAATTACGTTTTCTTCATTTCTTCCTGAGGGAGTGAAAGAAAACGCCTGTTTACAGGTGAATGCAACCGTAGGAATTGCCACGGTTGACAGCTGCCAGCATCAGATAGGCTTGATGTAGTCTCTGCTGAGTGTTAGCAGAAGTATTTCGACTATCTGTATTTCCAGAGTGGTTCATTCTTCACTACCAGAGTGCGCCACAGAGACCAGAGAAAAAAGGCACAGGTGAAGAAAAGAGGAATAAGAATGCGGAAGGTGCTCCCTGCACTTCCCAGCCAAAGCCATAGAGTATGGGGCAAGCTGGGAGGGATAAGGTTTCTTTAGTTCTTGTGTAGACCAGTATTTCTCACTAGTAAGTTCATTTGCAACTGAGCTCACTTTTGGTTGTGGATATGAGTTCAAATGAGTTCTAGTGACTTGGTGCATTGCTCATTCATTCTGCTGTACGCAGACTGGAAAACGGTGGCTTTGTTTGTTCCTCATTCCCTTTAAAAAGCATTGTGATGCAAAATATCTTACCCACAAGCACCACTTTGAAACAAAGTTGTTACGGCCACTGAAAATTTTCCTTATGTCTCAAATGTATTCTAGCTCTAATTTATTTAAAAAAAATTGTTCAGACAGGATATACATTATTTTTTGATCTGCAAGATGTGTTTATGCCATATTTGATTTTTTCCTAAGATTTGTCAAAATGAGAAATCTGCTGAAATGAAACCAAAATATTAAGCAATATAGATACAAAGGGCTCAAAATTTTTCTTTCAGTGGTGTCTGAAATAGTGCCTGAAATCTAAAGACTAAGAGAGGCACTAGGGAAGACATTTTAGTATCAGTACATACTCCAGAGCCCATGCAATTGAATTTATTTTGCTGGCTTTGTAGAAAGCAGCTTTCTCAGAATTGAAGATTTTTTAGCAGGTGAAATGAATCCGCTTGGCAATGTGTTGCAAGAGCACTGAGTAACACAGACATATTACTGTAAAATTTGATTCAGATACTTACTGCAAGAAAGTTTTGTTTATATGTATGTGCATATAATTCCATGTGAGATACTTGTCTATTCCTTAATTTCTTGTTATGCCAGGCAAGAGGGGTGTAGTGTGTAACATAAAAGCTGTAGGTTTAGCTGGGGCCTTGTTTTCTCCCTGAATACGGCGCCTTGGAGATTCTGCAGTGAAAGTTGTTGTAACTGGACTGGGATGTATGCTAGGGCACAGAGGGTACGTAAAAAATGGAAAGAGCACGTAGGAAATTCAGGACAGTGCTGCTGTTCATCCAGGCAAGGAATCAGCTCATCGGTTGCCTAATTCTGCCTAAAATGTGTTAAGGTTTCTCCCTTCCCTTTAGCAGCCCCTCCAAGGGGCTCACACCTAGGATTTTCTCCCTCTTTCTGGCTTGCCAGATTTGTGCCTTTGCTCTGTAATGACTTTCCTGAGCAAAACTACTATAGTAGGATGGTTTCCGGATGAGTTGTTGTATGGTTGGTTGGACTAAAGCATTGCTGACTACCCCTTGCTTGGAGAGAGGATACAGCTGCTTTGAAGACCACTCCAAATCTGGATTGCTCAGTGGGACAGGTCTGACCTCTGCCTCTCTCTCCTGGCTCAGGCCATCACTCATGCTGCTTTAAGCAGAAATCACAGGAGTTGGAGAAAATCCGCAAGTTGACATGGGTATCACACACTACTATTTGGCATACTTTCCACTAGCATTTAACAAAATTAAATGGCTAATGTGATTAAGCTATAGCATGGGATGTGTTTTGAATGTGAACGGTGGTCATGCAGGAGTTACATCATATACAGTGGTGAGTATCTAGTGATGCATGAGACTGCTGAGTGCTAAAACTGGGAAGGAGATGGTGCAAAGGTGTGGCTATTTTAAAGCTGTGTTGATCAGAAACAGAATGACGGCGTACTCAAGCTATCAGAAGGTGCTCTGACAGCCATGCTGCTTTTTAGTTTTTGATCTCTCTGCACCATCATACTATACCTAGTTGAACTGGTCTGACATGTGACATAAAAAGTAGTGGATCTCCTGGAGCATCCTCATCATCTTCTAAAGAAACTGATATTTCACCTGGGAAGGAAAAAGTTTTTAGATGAAAAATAGGTATGGACTAAATTAGCTTAAATTAGTTGAAGTGAAAATGTCCATACACAATGAGAAGATTATTAACTTTGTAACCTCCACCCTTAATTTGTATTTAAATTAGATTTAAAATTAATTTGCCTTGTCCCCATAAGGGGACACAAGTTATAGGAAGCAAATTAAATTATTTTATATCTTGCATATGAAGCCTGTTTGAAACGTCTTTTAAAATTCTTGTAGAAACCGACTTGATTCTAGTGACTTGTATCCTTTTCTGACTCTCAGTATTTGGGGCGGACAGCACATTAAAAGTATAGTTTGAAAGTAGATAATGAAAATAAGAGACATACAAATAAAAGTGGACTTTGCACATGGATTCAGATAACCACAAATCCATTTATATAACAAAAAAAGAAACTCCAAGTAGAGTATTTAGAGAAGAGTATGAAGGAAACAAGTGTGTTCTGCAAAGAGTCCTGGAAATCCATGGAATTCTTTAATGGCACAGGGAAAGTGGGAAAGTATTGTGACTAGAGAACCAATGTATTTCTAGCCAACAGGATTCAGTCTAGCTTTTTACAGTGTAGCATTCCAACATTTCTTTAAAAAGCAGTATTACAGCAATTGCTAGGTAAGTTTGGAGAGCAGCATATGTAAGTCAGGTTCTGAATCAGCTTAATTTTCACAGAGGACAGACTTTTTAAAGTTGTTCTATGGTAATATGCTGTATTCAACGTACCACGTTGACAGGAGGTTTGAAATGTTGATTCACTTGGACGGGGAGTGAGCTGCTGCCAGCTCCAGCCAGGCAGGTCACACAGATCAAAGCTACCTGTTCAAAGGTACTGCGGTACTTCCTCACGGGGAACAGTAACGAGGTGCGGTTAGGATGCAACCTGGTATCCCTGACGTACGTGAAACTGAAAACTGCGTTTGGATTCATTTGAAAACATTATCCCAAATCCCCCTGACTTTCAGCAAGGCTCAGAATGACTCATAGATGCAGTGGCCTGATCTCTGACTGCTCCCAGCTGTCCGCCTTCCTTCTCTGGCAGGAGCTGCTACCCCCTGCGGCCGGGCTGACGGAGGAAAAGGTGTGCTCATGCCTCCACCTCTAGTGCCGGGCTGGCGTTTTATCCGCTTAAGAGCTGCAAAGCAAACTGCGGAAAGGGGAAATAAATTCTCTCTTGGAAGGCTGCCGAGTGTGCCATGGGTACTAGGATAAGCAAGCTTAATTACATTGTAATATTAAAAAGAAGCAATTTATTATTTTAAGTAAATAAGAACAGTTAACACAAAAAGATGTTAGAATATTTGATGGGGGGGAAAAAAGCATCTGATGAGCAAAAAAAGTACTCAATAAAAGTATTGCGTACTTATTAAAAGAAAAGTATATAAAATACTTGTCAATGACATGTTTGATGTTAAAGTCCAGACATGGAAAACTATGTATGAGTGGCATTTTCAAGTCCGCATTTCTGAAGGATCTTTTTGCATTTCTAGTAGCTGTCTGAGTTTTGTACATGTGATAATATTGTCATTGCTGATGCATTTCTGCTCAGACTTGATAATTTTTCTGCATTTGCTGTGGTAAAGTGAAAGGCAAGGAAAGTGGCCAATGCGTCAGTATTTAAACATAAAGAGAGAAGTATAAAAGAGCGTAAGTAACATAACATGAATTACTAAGTGAGCTTTACTTTTGTAAATCATGTACTCGATTTATTAATACTTGATTTAACTTGAAACAATCAAAACTGGTTAACAAAATGGGAAGGTCATTCATTTGAACTCTAATGAATGATACCATTTTTCATAGTGCACCGTCATGCTACATGGATTTTCTTGGTTGTTGATTACTGGGATAATACACAGACTAAATTTTAAGAGAAGTGAACATGTTGAGTTGTGTCTTTTTTAATGACTGTTTAAGCTACAACTCTGTGTTTGCCTCTGAAAACATGTATTTTGGGAGGACAACATGAACATCTCTGGCTTGCACTGCTGTATGTGCTTATGCAAGAAGTGTCGTCTTTCCACGAACGAGCCAGGAATTGGTGTGTGTGTTGCTACCAAGTTTGTCCCGAGATACCTCTCTCTTAGATTTAATTGTCATTTTTAGTATTAGTTTCTTCAATTACACTTTCAAAAGAAAACTGATTTTACAAGATATGAAGAAAAAACTCAGGCAAACACTATAGAAATACCATTCAGTCCCATAAAAGTAGTCTCTTTTTTCCTTCCTTTCCCTTCCTCCCCCTCCCCAGCAATCTCCCAGTAGTTGAGATAATCAAGCAAATCAAACACAAAGACGTGCTTTGTAGCTTTACATTAAGGATGGATATGAATATTTAGACTGAGGCTAAGCAGAATGGTAAAAATACAGTAATTTCTTCAGGAGCATGCCCTGTCCCTTGTCATGCTTTTTAAACAAAACAAATTAGTATAGCTACTAGGTTCTTAAAATAAAGTAAGGCGTGCACGGTGGACAGTATTATTTGGCACAGGTTTGAGTTTGTTGATAGCATTTTGTTCTTTCTACCCAAGTCACAAGCCTATAGACACACTTGGTTCCTCCAGCTCTGACAAAATGAGGCTTCTCGGCCTCTTTTTAAAGAGGGGAGGGACCATTTTCCCCTCCTCTCCTGTAAGGCTCTGTGGTTGAAAGGGAGAAGCCCAGGAGGGGGCCCGCAGGGACGCAGCTGTACTTTGGTCTGTTTGCCTTACGGAGGAGGACGCCCACGTTAAAGCAGTCCCCTTCCTCCCGCAGGCCGTGGGGGACCAGCCAGGTTCACGGCCGGGGCAGGGGCAGCGGGCTGCCGTCGCCTGTGCGGGGAACCGCCTTTCCTTCTTGTGGGAGCGACACCGCCAGATCTGCCCCCACAAAAGAACTCGTGAGCATCAGCTGCGGAGCCAGAGATGCCATTTTAGCCTTGCAAGTGCCCTTCGAAGTCCTGAGCTGGGCAGCCTCCCCTGAGCAGGCGTTGCAACTCCGACTGCAGTCGGAAAAGGACTGGGCCTCTAGTACGGCCTTACTTGCTTGACTTGTATTCTTAAATGAGGAAAGTTGATGCTCTCACAGCTGTTCTCTCTGCCCCTTGTTATGGATGTATGCATTCTGCATAGCTGCAGGACACGTTTCTATCTCAGTGTCTTTTCTTTGTAGCTGAATTATGGTTGTTGTGGGAACCTTTGCATTTAAATTCTTACCACTAGTGTTGCATTATTACAGTTAGTTGCATTTAATTTGTTTATCCATAAAACTTGTTTGTTTTTTTACTTTAAGGGAGTAACAGAAATGCTTGTGCATTTAAGAGATATATTTAATTATATCACCTTTAAAACCAGACTGTCCTAATGCTTCAAAATGAGGTGTGTCTCACCCAGGGGTATTTTTTTTTTTATATTCCAGTTTGGGATTTGCAACTGAAATTAACCTTTTCTGATTTAAACTTGCTAGAGGTCTAGGGCAGATGAGAATTAGGATTAACAGTTGGTGCAAACTACATCAAAACACAGAGGGTAATCTAAGGGCAGATCCTCAGATGAAGGACACTATCTTAGTTTTCACGTAGTCCTCAGAAGTGTAACAGCTTGTATTAGCCTCAGTTCTGCAAGTTTAAAAATAAAAATGGATTGCAATACACAGTGCAGAGAGCACACGTTAGAATATTGTAAAATTGCCATTTTAACTTAAAAGTGACTTTGACAGATTAGAGGTTTTCTGCTAGTGCCGACAAATTAAGGTCAAGCGTTTTGTTACGGTAAACAATGACAAGAAAAATGGCAATTTCTTTTCCTCAGACCTGTAAAAGAGCATTGTAGAGAGAGACGCAGAAGGGTGCAAGGGCAAGCTAGATGTCCAGCTCCTTTCTGTGCCTTTGGCAATCTCCCCTGATACTAATGTTGAGTTTTTTGTTTTCTTAAAGATTCACAATCTTAATTAATGTAAATTGCCACATCCTGTGGGAAGAAACAGCTAAGCTTTGCATTTCTCTTTTTTTTAGCCATCTTATTTTGGTACTTATAACTATTATTGGGGCTTATGCTTTAGTGACATTTAGGATGTGACAAGGAGATTTGAGTCATGTCAAATAGCAGATTGACCCTAATGAAATGTTAAGCACAGCTTAAATGCGTATGTAGAGAGGGTTGAATAAAACAAGAGATGCAAATGATTTGGTAAAAAACCCTTCAGAATAAAAGCAGTTGTATTCATTTGGTTTGCCTCAAAATAGTCTGATAAACATGATTTTTACTTTCCCCACTGCATTACAATTTTTAATGAGACGTTGTTAAACATCCCTCTGTTTCTCAAATATTCAATTTGAATTGCTTACAAAATAATTTAATTTACCTTTAGTCATCATACCTAAATGTTCAGTTACAGAGAAATAAGAATAAAAATCCTAAATTTCACTTGTATCACAAATAACGATTTTTTTTAAAAATCATGACAGTTTCAACCTTTACTTTTATCTTTCTTTAAGTTTACATCTGAATTGGAGCTCTACAAAACCTGCTTCCAAAGTACTGCAAACGAATGTCAAAGGGAAAGAAAACAGCTTTTCTCAATTTAACGTTTCAACCCAGTGCAGGAGCCTTGACACCAGTGAGTACTCACCGAGGCTGCGATACAAGCAGTTAGCATAATTTTGCTAGAATTACGCTGTATTTACAGACTTCGACACTGGTGGGTGCTAACATTTTATTCCCCTGCGCAAGGAGTGCATCAAGTCAGTTCTAACAGCGCTGTTGGGGCTGCGCAACCTCCGCTTCGGCTCGAGCAAACTCAGGCTTCGGTTTTGTTCCCTTTGGTTTTTAAGCAAAGAGAGAAAAATAGAAGCAAAAACAGTTTTTTACCTTGCGTGCTCTCTGTTGTGGGGCTTGTGTTCAGCTGCGTCTCAGTCGCAGAACACCTGCCGTTTTCTTCTGCTGTTAATTGTGTGACAGGTTCATATCGCAATATGGCATCCAGATCATGGAAAAACTTCATGGTTTTAGTGACATCCCCAGAGTTGTGGGCATATTTAACCGTTCTGTATTCATACTTCAGATTTTTATACTTTGCACGGCACTGTTTCCAATCCCTGCAAACTCCTAACTCCTGCAACCTTTTAGCAATGTAGATAAATATTCCTTTATTCCTCAGGGTGCCGTGGAGTTGCTTTCTGATATTTTTTTCTGACCAGACGCTTAACAAGGCTTTAACCTCCTCCTCAGTCCAATGCTTCCCTGCTCCACTCTCCATGTTGAAAGTGACCTGGAAATGATTCACTATTTCTAGCCAAGATTTTGTTTCCTAGGAAACCAGACGGCTGGTTGTCAGTAAGCTCCGCCGAGATGAAAGGATCTAGTTTTACTGGCTCAAGCTGCCTGAGGGGAGTAACTTGAGAAACTGCCAAATAAGCAGGCTCGGTGTTAGAGGCAGGCGAATAAAGCAGCTCGGGCGGGAGCGCTGCCCGGGGCGGGGGGGCGGC
>NW_008795127.1:7068341-7085761 GCF_000699145.1 Aptenodytes forsteri
GGAGGAGAGCCGCGCTATCTTGTTCCTTTAAAAAAAGAAAAAAAGGGCACAAAACCACCCAGCACCCAAACCCCTGCCCGCCCTTTGCTGGGGTGAAGCTGGGTGGGCATCCCGGCAGCTCCTGTCTCCCGTGGGGCTCAGCCTTCCAAACAAGTTGCAGTAGTTGATACGATAGTAACGTGGATAGGGCCATCCTGCTTCACATTTGCTTGTCTTTGTAGTATTTGTTTTTGAATTGATGGTCATATATACACATTTTTAGCTCTAATATTCGTTGGTTATTAGTGATGTTTTAATAAAAAGCTTGCATACTTAAAAATCTCACTAAATTGGTAAAACTGTGTAAGCTTTGTGGTAATGAAATTGAGCTTCCGTTTCTTTCATTAGCTCTACATAAAAGATGTAATCGAACGACTTGAAAGGCCTTTCCTTCAGGATGTTCCCTTTCCTCTTTCTGGCTATTGATTTCGTTGATGTTTAAAGGGACAGTGTCAGTACTTAAATGGAAATTGCATGTAATATTAACATTTGAATTCAAAGTTGCTGAATGCAGTATATCAACCCTCAGGGTTTACTACCAGTCTTCCTGAGTTAAAATAAATGCGTTTAAGAATATCCTCATCTCTGATTTCTCTCTGGAGGATCATCTGTGTCAATGACAGGGTAAATTTGTTCAGATATGTGTGAAGTTGGTTTGGTTTGGTTTTCTGTAAGCAAATGTTCTTTAAAATTTTGCTTTACGTGCAACTGGGGCTAGTGACCAATAAAGGGATTTTAGGAATTGGAGAAAACTTGTAATGAGCATGGTCAGTTGTAGATTAGCGTCCATTCTGTAGATTTTTTTGTGCCCAATTTTATTGTTGCTTATACTAAATAATTCCAGTGACTTCAGTTGAGTTAAACCAGTCTAATGCACAAATAGCATCTTCTAATATTCTAAAAATATTCTAAGTGTTTCCTTTTTTAAGAAAAACATCCTTGCTTTTCAGTCATTATTATATACGAGAGTGGACAGGAGCTTACCAGTCCACCAAAGTCCCTATGAGTGTTACAGGCATGGTGGGTATATGGCAGCAGTTTTGTTAGAGCTAACACTCTGCCTTATTCCAGGAAGCCTTTTAAAGGAAGATTGAGCAGCCTGCACTGTTACCCACAAAAAATCCAGTCTGCAAAACATACCTTTTCAATGGATAAGGACTGAATTGTAAACCTTGGGCAGCTGTGCAGTATTCTGCCTGCCTCTGGCAGGGCAGCATCAGGGAACTTGCCCGTGCTGCCTGCCCGTGTGCTGGGCATGCGCCCGGGGGACCGAGCGTGGAGACAGGGCTGGGGAGAACAGGGAGCAGGCTAGGGAAAACTCTCATTTCAGCTGATACAGCTCTTCTGCTCAACAAAGCACAACTGCCAGCCTGAGGTTGATTCGATGAGAGAAGTATTTCCATTTGCGGTGACGTTGTACATCAGACCTGTTTTGCTTGAGTTCAGAAGCTGTGATGCCAGATATTAGTTTTATGTGCTCAAACACTTCTATCAGAGGGTCCATATACCTTTTAGAGGTGTAAATGCTAGCTTGACTGCTTAAGCCCAAGAATGCAAAAGCTTCTGTATAGGTGATCAGTGGAAGAGACAATGCATTCCCTTAGGCAAAAACATCAGTTTCTTAACACCCCTCCCCAAACCAAAGCAGAAATAGAGTAGTGCTATAAAGCCTACTACTAGAGCCTAGACTATCACTGCAAAGTGGCTTTTCAGAGTAAGCATCTGCCGTTATTTTATGCCCACACTGAAATAGGACTGCAGTAAGAGCCTGAGCCAGTGCTTATTAGTGGAAAGATTCCCACTGAATTCAGCGGGCTTAGGCACAAACCTTATGTGACTGTTTTGAAATAAAGCATAACATGGGCAAGAAACCAGTTTTGATTGCAAGCCTGTAAAATAAAACTGCAAATAAGTTTACGTTAAAATTTCATGTTGTAAAGAACAGATGAAAAACCACCAATCCATTGTATGTTAAAGCATTTCATTCTAAGCATTTCAGTGCTTTACGTTAATTATATTTTGTCCATAGGGGCCAGGAGAGTGCTGGAATTGTGACAAGTGATGGAGAGTCATCTCAAGCATTCAAAGTGCACAAGGTAAAACGTAAATGAATGTTTTATAGATGCCTAACTGAGATGCATGAAAGTTTGCTTCAGCTAGGAAACGGAATAATTAGAGGGAGAGTAACATGTTTTGATGGACTGTTTTGGTTTTGTCAGTGATAGTATCTAATTCTGTTATTTGTGCAATTTCCATCTTAAGTGCATGTTTAAAACAAATATGCCAACGTTATCCTGCTGGGTGTATCCATGCACACAGTGGCAGACACACAGAAATATCCAGATCAGGCTACTGATGTCACAAAAACTACTTACCAAAGTCTCCCCGCACCTAAGGTGTTAACTCTGGAGCACTGATGCAACTTGAGATCAAGAGAGAAGACAGACAGTTACAGCCTATGCACAAGCCAATGGATGACTAATGCTGTTAGTAAGACTCAAGGAAGTGGCAACTACTTTACCCATAGGTAAAAATAAACAGAATAAAAGATTGAATGGAGGCCTGAGAAGGTCACACAGTCTTTCTCGAGCTGAGAGAATCCCAGGGGATGTTAAAAGACATAAAATGGCCATAGCCTCGAAAGTCTTATGCCAGGAGAATACCTCCATGCTCTGGGGATATTTCTGCTCATTCTTTATTGAATAGTGATCAGGAAAAAAATAATCACCAGCCTATTCCATCCTGGAAGAGCAGAGAAATAAAGAAGAGCAGGAAAGAAGGAAATAAGGAAGAACAGAAAATAAAACTACATCAGCAAAATAACCATGGGGCAATCTTGATGCGTGTTCTCTGACCGCAGTCAGAAAGCAGTTTGTCTTCATGTTCAGAGGTCTCTGAGGAAGATTAATTAAGCTGTTCAAATGAGTCCAAGAGTAAGAACTGCTTTGCTGCAGCAGCATGTATATCTATGCATGACTGCTCAATGCCTCACGCAAAATCTTGCCTCATCAAGCATCATGTTTGTCGCCTCTTCAGGCATTTCCCCCCTCCTATCTGTTACCTACAGCCCGATTCACACACACACATACACGCACTTTTAAATGCAGCTTTTTTCAACTTCAGCACCGTGTTATCTGTTCTTCATTCCTGCTCCTGCTTGGGTTTCAGCTTTCCTTAAGGTGTACAGGAATTCCAGCTTCCTTTAAAGTGGGCTGCTGTATATATCCCGTAGTAAAAAGAGCTTCTCAGAATAAACTTCCAGCATATCATAATTTGTAGTGTTTCCATGTTACTGAGCTGCAATACTTAGCTGTCGTGCTAAGAATTTAATTGACTATCTCATCATATCAGCTTTCATATTTTAAGACTTGCAGAGGACGTGATGGTTTCTTTTATCCTTGAAAAATGTTTCTCAGCTACAGCACTTTTTAAATCTGTAATAACCACAGTGTAATAAAGAGCCTGTGGAGTACAATTTGTATGGCTTGTTTAATCCTAGAAGTGGTGCTAATGTAACAAACATTTGGGTCTGTTACACTGGTGAAAATATATTTAGGACTCTGACTTGTAAACTAGTCCATAAAAATGTCAGCAGCTAAGATGCTACTGTATCCATTTGTCCTCCAAACTCCGGTTGACTCTTCTTCATAGCAGAGATGACAGGATGGAAAAGGTGCCTGCTTCTCACTGCATTGATTCACTACCCAATGCTTCCGTGCAAACTCACCTTTGTCAACAGTTTAAGGCAATACACATACTAGCGTAGGAACTGGAACACCTAAGGCATGGGTATGTGTTCCCTTCTGATTGTTACCAGCCTTTGACCACGGATTAATAGCCCTTGACAAAGGCTATTAATCCTTTTTTTTTTTTAAACTCTTCCAGAAAGACTCGTCCAGATTTGACTGTCAGAGCCTTTCAGCTGGATTTGTATAACAAAACATTACTGTCGTAGCTCTAGTAGCTCAGGACGTGGAAAAACTTAAATCTTTTATACAGACATAGCGATGCCAGTAGGAGGAAGGCTTTGTCTGATTGTTTCACACTTGGATTCTGGATTGCAGAAAAATACATTAAAGTAGCTATTCATCAGACCATTATCATGTTCTGGCATGTACCAGGTCTTGTATAATACAGACATAAGATTGTCTTCATTGGGAACTTTTTATACTGGTGTAATTCACATTCGCCATCCCACACCAGCACAATCTAAATCAGAGAAATATTTCAAACTGCAATTAAAAGATTATGTACTTGTGTAACCAAATCTGGTTTAAAACAACATTGTTTGTTTAAGCTATTGCAATGCTTAACGCGGCCGCATCCATTAATACTGGACCTGTGAACTGCCAGATCGCCTGTTGGGATAAAGTTGGCCTAAGTAAAATAAGAGTGCATGGTTGCCTTTCTGTACGTACATGAGCACATAGACTCTAGACCACCGTTATGTCATCTGTGAGACAACGGATGATAATTGATCTGGCATAAAGTTTGCTGAACGATTAACGCTAACTTATACTGGTTTGACAGTGTGAGGCAGTAACTTTTTAACGTGATAGTAAGTATCCTAAAACCACATGTGCAACCGCAGCCTCTTGGTATTCTGACTCTATAACAGTCACAGCAGAAAATACCCTAAAGCTGAGCTTTCTTTAAGCTCTTTTGGTTGAGCTCTGAAAACAGTTCAACCAATTTCTGTCCTTCCTGTCCCATCCCACTCTCTTGTACCTACAGCACAGGTCATGAACCATTCACAGCTTCAGACCTCTCCCGTGTATCTTTGAAGATCCTAGAGGAGTATTATCATGTGTGCTATCATGTATATCACAATTACCACGCATGATAGGGAAACCGAGCATAGAAAGATGTAAATATTTTCCACAGGTGGCGGCAGAAGCAGGACTTTGTAGGAGGGCCTGGAATCCGGTCTTAATTTCTACTCTCTGTGCAGTTTTTTCAGACTATTCCTGCTGCTAAATTGTCTCCACACAGTGCTTGTTGCCAAAAGAAGCTCCTGACGCCTGACTAATAAAGCTTTGATTCATTTCTGCTTTAGATAGAAGGCAACCTGGCTATATGAAAAGTTTGGTTTAAGTAAACAATAAAACCTCTTTAAAAAAGCTTTGCTTCTGACATTGGCTAGAATGACAGTGGAATCGAATAAACATTATCATGGACCCAGTATAAAAGTAAATCCAATATACTGCTAACTTGTAAAAGGTATTCTCTACACAGAATTTCCTTCTCACAACTTTTTTCTTCTTTGCCTGTCTTCTGGCAGTCTTTTTTCTGGTGTTTTTAAACAATACAACAGTTTGGTAGTGGTTTTCTGTTCCATGAAAACCCTCAGCACAAAAAAGTATATTGCTTTATTTAAAAACAGGAGTAATGGGATCTGATATATCACTGTGACACCTACTCAGCTTCTTTCTTTCCCATGTCTTTCAGGTTATTTGCCTTTCTCTTAAAGTTGCTTGCATTAATGCTGTACCAAAAACAAACAGAAGGAGAAATGAGGAAGTTGCCAGGAAAACAAAACCAAACAGAACTTTTTTTTCTTTTTCTTCCGAAGGGAATGGGTCTTATAAATCACGTCTTCAACGCAGACAGCCTGAAGAAGCTGTACGTTTCAAACCTCGGTATTGGGCACACGAGGTACTCCACCTCGGGAATTTCTGAGCTGCAGAACTGCCAGCCTTTTGTCGTGGAGACTCTTCATGGGAAGATTGCTGTGGCACACAACGGGGAGCTAACAAACGCTGTACGACTCAGGAGGAAGGTTAGTATCTCCTTTGGGAGGCTCTGGCATCGTTTCTTTCTGAGTATGAGGCAGCAATGAGCAATAAGTTTGCTATGACTTTTCCTTAATACCAGACTGCTTGGGGTAGTGAAAGAGCCCCATAATCAAAACAGATCATTTTGGGGGAAAAAAATCCTGGGGAGGGGAGGCATTTGTAACTGTCACAGGGGATAATTCACCAATCCTCTAGACTGATGGTCACGTTCCTATTGATCAAGTGAGAAAACTAACTCAACCATAACAAAAGGTAGCTTGGCTTGAAGCTCTGCTCCTTTGTGGTGGCTGATAGAAGGAGCAAATCTTATGCTTATGCATTGTAATACGAAATGTCTGGTTTGGAATATTGTCTTTATTTCTATTTCTGGCTTGCAAAATTAATCATGAGCACTGTCAGGACATAAACCAACAAATGCTACATTTTATAGTGTGTGGCTAGAAGGGTACGTGTTAAAGAACCAAATTAAAATTTAGGAGATGTTTCATTCTGAAATCTCTTCTATGATATGTCCCATCCAAAAGTGAGAGGACATACTCTTGCGTTGAAGCGAGGCAAATGTATGGCATGCCCAAAGGAACCTAGTCCGTCTTTAATCAGAGCCACAAGTGTATGAATGGATGGGAGAAAAAAACAGTGGTGAGGAAATGTAGATGGAGAGTGGAGAATCTCTTGATTCTCATGAGTCACATGAGATGTAAAATGATTTCTAAAGATAAAAAGTAGGAACTGTAATGCATACAACATTGAATGGGTTGTAATAGTTGGCTAGATACACTGCAGATTCTCTTCTCCCTTAGAAGCATAAATACGCCAAGACAGAACAATTTGACTGACCATGTCTAGCAAACTTTAAGTTGTGGGATTTCAGTTTTTGAATCCCACTCTGCTTCCTTTCACACCTCTTTTTTTTTTGTTGTTGCTTTGTGCCTAAACCACCATTCTGCCTTGATATCTCTTTCTGTATCTGCTATAGGTAATTTCATATTTTCCCTTGTATATTTTACCTCTCTTCCCAGAGCAAGCAGAAGCAGAAAGCTGATTAAATGGCTCAAACGTGAATTTATGCCCTGAATATTGGTGGTATTAATTTTGGTTGCATGTGGAGCAAAGGAATGAGATGCAAAGGGAGAAATGTAGTGCCAGGCATAGATGGTTGTACCAGCTCTTTTTACATATTTGGTTTGTTGGAAGAAATTTGACGTTATTATGATCTGATCACCTGAAGCACTGATATGTTTTAAAACATTTGTTCATTGGACAAAGGTGGTGTTAGATTAACATCTGAGTAGTGTTAATGTGGGATTTTTTTTTAATGTTGGTAACTTTTGTTTTGTGTCTCAAAAGCTTATGCGGCATGGTGTAGGACTGTCGACCAGTTCTGACAGTGAACTGATCACGCAGCTGCTGGCTTTCACACCTCCTCTAGAAAATGACGATACAGCCGACTGGGTAGCAAGGTGAGGAGGATGGGTTTCAGAATCAAGAACAGCAATCTAATCTTGGCATGATATGCAGCTGTAAATGCACACAGCCGTTTGTGTGACACACGATTATGTTCATCTATGTCTCATTTCAGAATAAAAAATTTAATGAATGAAACTCCAACTTCATATTCATTGCTAATTATGCATAAAGACATAATCTATGCAGTACGTGATCCGTATGGGAATCGCCCACTCTGCATTGGTCGCCTTATTCCAGTAGGGGACATGAATGGAAAAGGTAAACCATACATATATATTCATATACATATACACATATATATATGTATATATATAGTTTGTGCCTGAAATCACTGATACAAATAATTAAAGCTACACTCACTGAGGTGCAAGTAGGAATGTGTGATGCAAAAGTCAGTTTTGAAAATTCAAAACGAAAAAAATGTTGGTAAGGAAAAAATAATTTGTAGGAAGTCTACAAACATCTTTTCTGTTCCCAGGAAAAGGGAATTCTAGTTGCCTGATGGCAGTGTCAGAATTAGGCACCCCAACTGTAATAGAATATTTGTCAAAATTTAATTAACATCACCTAAACAAAAAGCAGGGATGAACGGAATCACAGAAGGGTTGAGGTTGGAAGGGACCTCTGGAGGTCATCTGGCCCAAATCCCCTGCTCAAGCAGGGCCACCTAGAGCCAGTTGCTCAGGACTGTGTCCAGTCCAGAAACAAGTCTGGTTTCTTCCTTTCTCCTCTAGTAAGGTGGTCGAAAAGTGCTGGATTACTGGCAATGTATTGCTAAATTCCAAGCACTCCCAGTCACACGTAGTATAGTAATGGAACACTATACATCAACTTACAGGAAAAATTCTTTGTGTTCCTGTTTAGCCTGCAAATCAACATTTTCCATGAAGTGAGATTAAAATCTGTTCATTTGTATAAAAAATAAAATAATTCAAAGGCAAAGTAGTAAATGCTTCCATATCTTCACAAAACTTGGTAATTTTAACCACAAGAAAAACTACCAAGATTTTTTTAAAGCATATAAACATTCCTACCCGATGTTACACAATTCGATCTTTCCTGTACCTGTCTCTGAAAACTCTCCTTATTGGAGTTAATCCAGCATCCGTTGTAATCAAAAGGATCTATCTATCAACGCATTTAGCATAGGAAAAATAAGGAGTTTCTTGTGTGAACAAAAGTAATTATGTACATCTGAAGTCACTGAACTAGAATTGGGAAAGTTTGAAATAGTGCAGAGATAACAAAGGTAGTTATCTGAATTGTCTCTCTTCATGAATTGTGAATATCATGCTCTTACTTCCACTTCTGCCTAGAACAGGTTTATGATGTTTTACGTTTTTGGGTTTTTTAAATAATATTGCAGCACCTTTGGAATGCTATACCTTTTAGTTAGAAATTACAACCGTCTTTAATTGTGCACTTGGCAACCCAAACCATAGCAAGCCAGATACTGCAGTAGAAATGCATTTGGGGGGGGTAATGCTAACAGGAATTGTGGATTCTAACTGAAATCTTTCATTTCAGGAAAAGATAACAGTGAAACAGAAGGATGGGTAGTCTCTTCTGAATCCTGTAGCTTTTTGTCTATCGGTGCAGAGTAAGTGCCCTGATTCTCACTTTATCTGAAAGCTCTCCTCAGGCAGCGATTAAACATTAAACCTCAAATTGTCAAATGTCATAACCTATAACAACATGAAAGACATCAAAGATTAGTTTGTTGGGCTGTTTGGAGGGGGTTTTTTTGCCAGTCCTGTTTTTTGCCAGTTTATTTTCTTGAACAGATTAATGTAAAAGAAGAATTACGTGTTCAGAAAGTAACAGAAAAGACGACTTTACTGTTGTAAAGTAAATGCCTCTTACTTGTTGCATTAAACCTGGTTATCCATATAACTTCTTAATTTTAGCCTCGTTTGCAGCAGAATCATTGTATTACAAAATAATTCCTCAGCTACAGAAAGGTTACATTGGTAGCTCACAGGCTGGACTAACCTGAGCTGTAGCATATGCTGTCTGACGAGCCAGTCTCATTTGAAAAAAATGATGGGCACCTGAAACTGTTTCCATCCGTGCAAACACCCATCAGAGCCAAAACATGAGATGACATTCACGTTACCTCTCTAGCTAAGATACTCTGAAAAGGAAGGTGTGATACTTTCTCTGGACAAAAAGAGAAGGGTAAGAGGCTCTTTGGGAGACTGCGAATTGACCTTTAGAAATTTGGAGTGGAAGGCAATTGTGAACTAGAACATAATTAAAGTAAGAAAGATTATGAGGAAGCATATTTAATTTCCTAATCAGACACTAAAAATGTGCGTTTGGGGACTAGACTAATAAAGTTGGGTCCTCTTCAAATAAAAAACTGTGAAAAATTGCATTAAGAACACAACTACTGAATAAAAAGAAATGTAAAGCAAAATCAGGAAGCAACGTGACTGCACTTTAGAGGTCTTTTATTCCATTCTGCAGTGTTTTATTGTAGGTGTGGTGTTCTGGGTTCTTCTGATGTAACTTCTACCCTGTCTCTGTAGGTAATCTCAATTAAGCCTGTACTAGACTGACTATGGTATGTCTCATAGATAGGAAGAATACCATAATTCTCTGGTACTAAGTATTAATTTACTGCTTTGGGGTATTAATTCAGACTGTTTTAGTAAGGGTCAGTTGTCCTAGCATGTTGGTCCTAAAACACTCCAGGTCAAATCCTAAGATAGAAGCAAATTGTCATGTCAGGATGTTCAAAAGCATTTTTTCCTGTCAGTTGAATCTTGTTTATATTTCAAAACTATCATCCAGGTTCAGGACATTTCTAAATGCTATGTATTTCTCTTTCAAGGTACTATCGTGAGGTCCTTCCTGGAGAGATTGTGAAAATATCCAGATATGATGTCCAGACACTGGATGTTGTACCAAGACCTGAAGGAGATCCGTCAGCATTCTGCATCTTTGAATATGTTTATTTTGCAAGACCAGACAGTATTTTTGAAGGTAAGAAGATGTAATGTACAAAGCTCCTCCCTAAACAGTGGGAGATGTTATCCTGGAGAACGACGACTCTGGAAAGGATCTGGGATCATGGTAGGGTACCACTGAATGTGAGCTTGCAGAGCAGGGCTGGGACAGAATGGGTTGGCACAGTTCTTGAGGACATGAAACTCATCAGGAGGAGCATGTAACATCACCTTCCCGTTCCTGGCTGTGCATATGGCCTCCATCAGGCTGCCTGTGTAGTCCTATGGAAGGGATGAAAAGAGCCACAAACGTGATTAAGGTAGAGGAAATAACCCTTAAAAGTGAGAGACTTAAGAAAGGAACTTTACTGGTTCTTGGAAAACTTTTTAAAAATTAGACTTATGAACTAGGATCTGCAAAACAACTTTATCTTGGTGTTTTCTTTGCAAGAAAGGGTTATTTCAGGAAGATGCTTTTAATACAACTTGTAAATCTATGCATTATCTAAGTACTTGGGGTTCTCAGTCTAATGCTTTTATTATTTCAGTAGAAGCCCTCAAAAATTGTCTCGGTGACAAGACATTAGCCAGGACTCTCATACCTAACAAACAAGCTCTTCTTTGCTTTCTACGGCCATGCCATCTGTTGATCCTATACAGTTCCCCACCTTCACAAAGCCAGTTTCACCCCACATCCCTTTTTTTCATGATCCTCTTACCCTTCAGTATCCTCACTTCTTACATTCTTTAGTACTGCTGCTGTACCCTTTGCTGTGCCTCATCTCACCACAATGCCTCCAGTTCCCTCCCATGTTGCAAATTTTTAGGACCTTAGAAGCTTCTGAGGCCTCTTATCCCCTTACTAAATTTGGGATGAATTTTGCCAACTGATTCAAAGTTAATAAGCGGGCAGAGGCAGACAGCAGGATTGCACAAACTTCGTCTGCTGGAGAAACCAGCCTAAAAATAGAATATGCAGGTTATGAACAGGCAGGCATAATTTCTGCTTCTTTCCTCCTCTAAATAGATTTTGTAACATCCACAGGACCTTCAGTTACCCGATTAGGGCAAACTGGATTTTAATTCTCTGTGTAGCAATAGGGATGTGAATGTAAGAATATGACATTATGGAAGGAAATAAAAAATGACATATGTGAGTGACTGCTTACTAGTTCTGGCGTTTTTCTCACTGACTTCTATGCCTGCAACTTGCCACAGAAATTTGTACAGCAAACTGAGAGGAAATCTGAATTATGCATACCAGGAAAAACACCTCTTGCTGTTCTTAGGTCAGATGGTGTATTCAGTCAGGAGAAGGTGCGG
Organism: Aptenodytes forsteri; assembly: GCF_000699145.1. Classification (NCBI taxonomy): domain Eukaryota; kingdom Metazoa; phylum Chordata; class Aves; order Sphenisciformes; family Spheniscidae; genus Aptenodytes; species Aptenodytes forsteri. The sequence continues at coordinate 7,079,917 of NW_008795127.1, forward strand.
GCAGCAGCTTGCAATTGAAGCACCCGTGGAAGCAGACCTGGTCAGCACTGTTCCAGAGTCTGCAACCCCAGCAGCTCTTGGTTATGCTCAAAAGGTATATGTTAACTTGCCTTTCTTCTCCCACGCATATTTACTCTTTTTGTAATGGGGTATTATGGTCCGGGCCATTAGAGTTTTGTATTGATAATGCTTTGTATCTTGAGTACGCTGGGTACTCCTATTGAGTCATCCGCACTTTTTTTTTTCTGTCATTATTCCACTATATTAAGGTATTTCAAAGTTCTTTCGTTACTGTGAAGTCATACTAAGTCCTAAGATTGCTTTAAAAAACAGTAAGTGAGAATAACCAGTTAATAGATATTAATTCTGTTTAATTGTCTCCTGTTTACAGTGCGGGCTCCCATATGTTGAAGTACTCTGTAAAAACCGATATGTAGGAAGAACGTTTATCCAGCCAAATATGAGGTTACGGCAACTTGGTGTTGCAAAGAAGTTTGGCGTTCTGTCTGATAATTTTAAAGGCAAGCGAGTTGTTATCATTGATGATTCAATTGTGAGGGGCAATACCATTTCACCCATAATAAAACTACTGAGAGAATCAGGAGCCAAGGAGGTAAGTTAATTTTCAGTCAGTACAACACAGATGTGAACAGAAGATTGATGGGAGGGTAAAGCACAGGGGCTTGTTCTTCATTTGCATTGTACGTTGTTTCCTTATTTAAAAGAGCAAATGTGCAAAAAAACAATGGCTAGTGCATATTTATTGTGCAGATAGGTTGAGAACTTTCTTTTGTGTGACTGATTTTTGGGACATCAAAGGGGGAGGAACAGGTCTCCATTTATAAAGCACTATCTGGCAAATAAAGAGAGAATGGAAAACAGATTAGGTAAAATCAGGAAATCAAGTATCGGTGTGGTATTCCTGACATATGTGCGACTTGTGGTACTGCATTAAGTACAACCACATACTGCAGTAACGAGGCACGTGCCTTAAGTCACCAGAGCACAAATTTTTTAATTGATTAATATTTTTTAATTGAAACAGAATGTGCAAGTCTGTCACTGGAGAAAACATGTTCTGTGTCATATTTGACTTTGTAAACTGAAATGTGCATCAAGGATTGAACGCCATAAAAGAAAAGCAAAATCGGGATGGAACCTTTTAATAACATTAGGAAATATTGTAAAAATAAATTCTAAAACTGTCTTTCTCTCTCCTGCTGTGTTGGCACCTAAAAACCCCTTTATCTTACTTTTAACCCTCCATGACTTCTGAGTAGTGCTGTGTTCTGTTCTTCATGATTATTTTGCAGAACTAGGACTTTGCTGTTATGATCTGCTGACCTTTACCTCATAGCGCTCTGTTTTGAAACTGTTTTTATTCAGGTGCACATCCGTGTGGCTTCACCTCCCATAAGATTTCCTTGTTACATGGGAATAAACATTCCAACTAAAGAAGAACTCATTGCCAACAGACCTGAATTTCATGATCTTGCAAACTATATAGGTAAATGCTACTTTTCTTTTTCTTTCTCTTTTTTTTTTTCTTTTTCTTTTTTTTGAGAGAGAGATTTTACCTGTAGGTGTTTTATTGTCTACATCAAAATAAAGGACAACACATCAAGGCAACAGTGGCAAAACTGACTAAAAAATCATAAGGTTGATACACTAAATTTCTGCATTGTGAGTACCCTACAGATCAAACCAATTTAGTTACACACTTTTTTTTAGCACAGTTAGTGAATTATGTTTCTCCGAACAATAGAAGGCATTAGAATAATTGCATAATGGTAAGTTACAACACAGCTTTCCAATACTTAGAGCTCCTTCTGGGAAAGTCTTTACAACAAGGAGCTACTGTAGGCAAAATACCAGGAAGAAAATATGTGGTGAAAATCTGTCCTGTAATGAAAAGCTAATGTAGTTTCACTTTCATGAGATATTAATAAAAATATGTTGGGAATTTGTAAACACCCACTGATTTTTCTACAAATTTAAATTTATGTAAATAATTTTAACTGCATTTTATATTTCACTTTGAAAGAAATTACATTTGCAACTAATCAAAGAACGTTAAATACATTCTCAAATCTCTAGAATGAGTCATGTTTGCAGCAGAACAAAAGAAGAACCAACAGCTTATGTTGCTTGTGATGTGGTAAATAACGTGCTCTTCATCAGGATATCAGCAACAGAAGTCATGTGAAGGCTTGTGAGTGAGATCTACTATATATGGCCTATTGTGCTGCAAAATATTTTTAAAAATGGTTTAAGAACATAGCTGTGGTTACAGTTAGGAAACTGTAAACTCGGATTTCCTGTGTTAAATACTTACTCTCACTGTCTAATATTGCAATGAATTCTTTTCCCCAAAATTATTGTGAAGGCATGTTGAAATATTTCAGGTTTGTAGGATCTCATTTTTAAGTATTATTCACAAAATAATGAGTGCAAACGATAGAAGACTAATGATGTGAAAAGGCTATCAAGCTTTCCTACTGCTAGAACATTTGCATGAACTGCATACTGAATTTTTTTTTAACACGATGGTCTTCCCCTCCTCTAAGTGCCAGTAAGGGTTTGTAGTCCTAGGTGCGCAGTTTGGGAAGCACCAGCCACGCACCCATCTGCTTCCAGACCCGAACTACAGGGTAACTCTGGGAAACTATAGGGAGTTTAGGGAGTCTTAATACACACTCTGGATTTTGTTTCTATTTTTGCAGTGTGTGTGACATATTTGTTCCCAACTCAGAACCTTCTTTCTAGATTTCGGTGAGTCTGCTCCCCGCACAAAGAATTTGAAAAGGGTAAGGCTTATTATGGTCTGATAATTTTTCATATCCATTCTCTTTAGGTAAGGCGATCCACCTCCATACAATAATGCGACTGCATTTCCGGAGAGCATTGCATTTCGTACAACATTGCAGCTTTAACTGATGAATTCTTCATTTCCCCTAGGAGCAGACAGCGTTGTCTATCTTTCTGTGGAAGGGCTGGTATCGTCCGTGCAAGAAAGCATCAGAGCAAGACAAGAGAATGAGAACAGCCTTAAAACCCAGAAATCGCGTGTTGGAAAGATTGGTCATTGCACAGCGTGTCTCACCGGAGAGTATCCCGTAGAGCTGGAATGGTGAATTTTTAGTGGATGGACACCAGTCCATCTCTTGTCAAATGTACCTTTTTCAAAGATGCCTTCTTGCTAATCATCTTCTTATATTTAGGTAATACGGAAAGCTTATTACAATTACTGTTACTAAAATACATCTTTACAGTACAGACTTACAGAAAGTCCGACCTGCTGATGAAAACGATGTAAGCAGATTAAAATACAAAATCATATAGTTTTGATGCACAGTTGTGCCTTCTATTTTCTCACGAAATATTATAAAAACCAAAGTCTTTTTAATTATGTAGCGGTCCCAGAGTTTTTTGTTTTGGTCTTGCCCCGAAAGATATCCCTGTTAGACTTGTTCGCAAAGTACAGATCATGAATCGTGTGGTGTCATTTCAAATTATCAAAGTCCTAATGCAAAAAAGTACGTGAAGTTTGCTTTTCTCCTTAGGAAAAATACCAGATTCTGAAGAATCAAAGTGCTTCCTCGGCAGTTCTTGCTTAGGCTTTTTAAGAATAGAAGTACCTAACTTTTGCATATCTAGCTAAACAGCCTTTATTAATCAAGCCCTTTGTAACAGATTTTATGAACGTCATGTCTAACATATGATTTTAAAAAATGAAGACTCAGGGAAATGCTCAGCCAAAAGCCCTCTAGTTTTATAACTTTAAAATTCTTTTTTTGAAGTCCAGTGTAATTACATTATCTTTGTGTGCTTTTATCAGTTGCCAATAGGATGTGGAAGGAGAAAAAATACTTGGCACTGCCATTTTTTTTTCTGTTTTACATCTTGTTTTCTCCAGGATAAGTCCTGACAATTTCTGAAGTCTGAGCTAATGTTCCGTGTGCTTTTCATATGTCAACATCCAAAGTAAACTGAAAAATAAACTCACTTTTCATTCGCAACAGTAAATACAATGTATGAACTGAAAATTAGGAGTTGTTTTGGGTATAGTCTTATTTTGCCACATTGCTGCTGTTACAATAAATGTAATGTTTTTTTTTTTAAAAAAAGAGTTCTGAAGAACCACTAGCTATTGAATACATTGTATTTTTTAATTGGTCACAATTACAGTTGCTTGTATACATGAAGATCACTTGGACAATGAACCACTAGCTGAAAATGGAAAAGCACCTTTTGAAAACTATTGCAAATTTACGCACAATTGTAAAAATATTTTGTATACCTCAGGTTTTTTCACTGAATACCAGCAACTTAATTTTAATTTTCTATTTAATATTGTGTATTTTGGCCTTATAATTGTTTGTGACACTGTTAAATAAATAGAAAAGTTTAAGAGCTTCTTCCTTCCCCACATATATCCTCCACATAGTTGAGAATTACAGCACTGGTGATTAAATGCAAAAGGGAGCTTTCTTACATGGGATTTGTAGCAATTGTGCCGGATAGACAATCACAAAACAGAAGTCCCGATTCAAGAAAGCATGTAAATACATGTACTGAAGTCAAGACTGTGCATCGTGCAGTGGAATCGGAACCTGCTTGCAGTCCAGCCTATGGGAGAATCTAGATTCTCATGAGCATTGGGCTCTTACTGCGTGTTCTTCACCAAAGCCCAGATCTGCCTATTGGGGATGCATGTGGATCTCTTCTGTCTAATTAGCAAGTTTGGTTGGTTTTTTAACAGAACCGTAACAGTTCACCTGGACAGTAAACTGAGCAAAAACAGAACAGGGTGGAGTCACTCTGACCGCCCCCTCTTCCATATTAACCAGGGAGGAGTGTGAGAAAACAGAAAAACTGTCATTAACATTTTTTACCTTTCTTCTTTCCTGCCCTCAAAAAAAGCAATCATTTTTAAAAGAAGGGATAAGTCAAGCTCTTAGGTTATAGATACGTGTGAGGAGCCCTTTCTACTTGAGAGAAAAACTTAGGTGCACAGTGGTTGCAAGCAGAAGTCTATCGCTTTATCTGAAATTGTCTATAGAACGGACTGTAAATGAAGCTTGTGCAAATACTCTTTTAACCTGTTTTCAACAAAACTGGTATTTTTGAAGTCTGGTAATAATTGCTTAAATGTGATTTGAGCATTAGGTGGCATAGTTCTTGATTTCAGTAAAATGAGTCCTAATGCCTTTTTTCCCTCCGTGTTATGCATGTGGAATTACAGGGTCTGCTACTGTAAGCACTGTAGTTTTTAGACACGCTCCGTGCCTAACCTTTAGTACGTATTTTTCAAAACCTTAAGTTAAAGGGGAGATACTTTTCAAGTGTCATTTTATTCTCCGACAGCTGAATTTGTGCTTCAGGTTACCAGGCCTTTTTTTAATGACGTAACAGCGGACACACACATGCAGTGAGCATGCTGAGGGAGAAAACGCCTCTGGTTTTAGGTGTCGCTATTTGTATTATTTTAATGTCCTACTGTGAAACCGTTTCTGCTGTATTACCAATGCTCAACTGTGCCAAATTATCATTTACAAAATGTGACAGAACAGTAGAAAGCTAATGTCTAACTTCTCCCATGCGTAACATTAAAAAACGGTTATGCACTGGTCTTCTGTTCTCTCTCCCTTCACTGCACTCGCCGGCGCTACGCATCGACGGTTTCTTGAATACAGCCGCCTTGAAAGCGCCCTGGAAGCTGGAGCACGTCACTTCGTGTCTTGCATTACACCCTCCTCTCCCTCACGCAGCCCGTGCTGCGCTACCGGTGCCCCCTCCCACCGCCGGCTCCCCTGCCCGTCACCCTCGCTCCCCGCTGGCGCCC
>NW_008795127.1:7086041-7101380 GCF_000699145.1 Aptenodytes forsteri
TAGCCTCTTTTTCGTGTCTGAAGAAGAGTTGCCGGGGAGCTGGGGAGGGCTGGGAGGGCTCTGGCACACTCGCTGTTCCTCTCACCCTCAGGAAAAAATGGCGCCGCCCCACGCAGGCCACCGGGGGACGGGGCGCAGCTTGCGGGTGCCCAAAGAGCGCGACGGCCATCGGCCAATGAGAGCGCTGCGTTACTGCAGAGTCGGGCAGGACTGACACTGTCCCGCCAATCAGAAGCGTTGACCTTCCGTTGCTAGGAGGCGACGGCGAGAAGGAGGGCGCTGGGAGGTGCTGCTCGGCGCTGCCTCAGGTGGGGGACCCGGGCGGCGTGGCCGTTGCCCCGAGCACCGGCCGTTGGGGCCAGAAACGGGGGGCTTTGAGCGTGGCGGGGGTGTGGAGGCGCCTGACCCTGACCCTGACCCTGGCGCGGCGGAGGCGGGGGGGGGGGCCTTCGCCCGGGGCCTTCCGGGCCGCGGCTCGGTCGTCCGGTACGGGCGTGACGGGAGGGCCCGGCTGGGCGGAGATGTGCACCAGCACGAGCAGTGCCCTAAAAGCCTTGGCAGTCGACGCGTTGGGTTTTCTGCTTGCAAAGGAAAGATTCGTATTTCACAATTATGTTAAAAAGAAAATTATTAGTTAAGTTGTGTTTAAAAAGTTATTGATTCAGTTGTGCCTAGCTTTAAAAGCAAAGGTGTAATGGTGAGGAACAAACTACCTCTGTGCGATGAAATCTTAGTGAATTACTGTATCCTGGGCCCTAGGATGAGACCCCACGGTAAACGATAAAAGTATTAAGCTTTGCACTTGTGCAATATAAGGTGTGGTGAAGCTGTGTGTTTTCTGCCAAGTACCTTTCTTCCTACCTGGTAGTCTTTTGTGTGCTTATATAATTTGACTAAAATATTAAAAGTTAGGAGGTGACAATGCAGTCTGGTTTGTTAATCTTTCAGGGGGATTGAAGATATGCAGCTGAGATGACTCTTCAGGAAATGGTGAATCAGGCGGCTAGCCTGTACTCTGATAGAAAAGCAGTTTGGTTTGATGAATGCAACGACAAACCTCCAACGTTCTACACATATGCGACGGTGGTTAAGCTTGCCATGGAATTAACAGCTTTCCTTCAAAAGCACTGTGATCAGCAAAGAAAATGTGAAATAGGCCTTTACTGCTATCCAGGAATAAACTTACCGTCTTGGATCTTAGGGTAATGGTTTGAATGCTTGCGTTCTGTGTTGGTTTTTTAAGGGTCATCTCTATTAAAACAAATTTTCAGTTTGTTTATATTTGTAATAACAACAAAAATGCAGTAATACAGTAGTAGTGCAGTCAAGAGGCACTGGAGTCTTGCATTCTTTAAGAAAAAAGATGGCAGTATTATCATCTTTTGAAAAGCCACTGCTAAAGTTTTTTTGAATCTTAAGTTCATTGATCTGAAGTGTATGTAACTATATCCATTTTTTAAAAAGCGTATGATTAAGCATATTTATAGAGATATAAAAAATTAATGACTAGTGTCTTTGTTGTGTGTGTTTAAAAATGGAGCTGATCTAACAGAATACAATGAGTATGCAGGTTTTTCAATGTAATCTTGTCTTGCTAGCAAAAAAAGATGCGTTGAAAATAAATTTCATGCTTTAAGCTAATTGAGTATACAGTTACAGCTCCGTTACAAATATTGTAGAAAAAAGTAATGAGCAGTGCAGCACTAGAGTGACATTGATTATTTAATGGCTAGGAAATTGAAATGTTTGTCATCTCAACACTCGATAATTCAGCAATTTAAAAAATCCTACTTCTGCTGATGAATTCTAATGTTGTATCCTTTATATATGTATCTTTTATATCCATTGCATTTATGACGTAATATAGAATCCCAGCATCGCAAGCTTATTTTCTTCAGCTGATATACAGCAGTGGTTGTGCTTCTTAGTGGGATGATCTGTGTCAGTATTTTCCTATTGTCACACTGCACCTAAAATACATAATAGTGCAAGAAGATGTATGACGGTTGACTAGAAAGATTTCAGTGAAGTGTGTGAGCAAATGCTGTAATTGTAAACCTTCCAGAAGCGCTAAGGAACTTTCTCGCTCATCCAGAAACACTTTTCCCCCAGTCCAGCAGTGGAGCAGGTTGCCCAGATATATTGTGCAGGCACCATCCCTGGAGGCTTTAAAGACCTGACTGGATAAAGTCCTGAACAACCTGGTCTGGTGTCACAGCTGGCCCTGCTTGAGCAGGAGGTTGGACTAGGCATCCTGAGGTCCCTTCCAACCTGATTTATCCTGTGTCCCAATGAACTGAGCAGCAACACAGTTTTCTTTTGCTGTGTGACTGGTAACTACCGGGGCGTTTTGATCCTTACGGCTATCGTTGCTGAGTAATTAACTGCTGTGTATGATGCAGGGCAGGCTTAAGTGCTTACTGATACCAGTGGCTATTTGAGTACTCAGAATGCTGCGGTTTCCAAGTCTTCGTTCTGGATCTCGTCTTACTGCAGTGATAAATCACTTGCACGAAGACGAAATATAACTAATTGTACGTGGGAACCCAGCCTTAGAACAAATGTGAAGATCTATGGGAACCGTTCATATTTTAGCTGCCACTTACTCATCTTGGCTTTTTGTGGCATTAATAAATTCAAGTGCTTGTCTTTATCAAATGGAGCCACTAGAGGGGGGGATTGGAATGAACAATTGTTGAGGGAGCACTACAATGTAAAGCGCAGTGGATGAGAGCAGAATGATACTTGGTGTTCCTCTGTTTATTAGGGAAAAATCTCCAGTATGTGCTCAGATTCTCTTCTGGATTCTTTAGACTAGTGAGAACAGAAAGTGTTTTCAGTGTGGAGACTTTCGGTGGGTTTTTTTTAATATGTTTACACATGTTGTATAAATGAAAAGCTTATATTTCTGTTTTATTTTGTACATGTATAAATGAAAAGCTTATATTTCTGTTTCTAGTCAATAGCAGAAGCTTTTAAAATGTGGTGCTGTTGATGTCAGTGATACCTTTGTCATCACCAACCTGCATGGCCAGAAATAATGTTGAATGTTTTCATCTAGCTTTAATCTTTTTCCTTGCTGTAAAATACCAAAAGGCAACACTGATTATAATTTTCTTCCTACTTCATTTCCAATAAAATCTTTGAAAGTCATGTTATGGCTACATTTTCTGGCCCTGGGAACTATAAAAGTATAAAAGAAATGTTAGTGAAATTTAAGAGGATTTTCTTAATTTTTAAAATAAGTTTAAAACATTTTTGTCTTGTTAGAATCCTTCAAGTTCCAGCTGCCTATTCTCCTATTGATCCAGATGCACCACCAATGTTATCCACTTACTTCATGAAGAAAAGCAATCTTCAGTATATTCTTGTTGAGAATGACAAAATAAATGTAAGTGTTCAGGCTTCTACTGGAAGCATTAAAGGGCAATCTAGAAATGTGTAGCTATTTAGATTGTATTCTGTTTTAATAAGCTTGGATGGTGTTGTTTCTTCATGTCAAGAGGTTGTCTTTCTCATTCAGAAAAAGAACACCTTTAAAATTAGAAGTACAAAGTGCTTCTCCTCTTCTTAAAAAAAAAAAATAAAAATAAAAAAAAAGCCTACTTTCCTATTGCAGTATTGTCCAGGCAAGCTTGTTGGGCACTTGCATTGGAAGGCTTTTCCAGGCTTGTTTCTCCATATGTCAAAGGTGAAAGTTGGAAATCTTTGCAGTAGTTGAAAATAACTCCTGCATTTAATTCTTTGGTTTCCTTTTGTCCAACTCCTCCCAAATCTTACACCCTCACTCATTGCAAAGGGAATAGACAAGATTGGACCACCTAGTTATAATTCAGAGTTCTTTGTCTTCTGCAGAATTCTTTTGTATATTTTCTCTTTCTTTTCATTATTTGCTCAGAGAATTGATTATTTCTCATTTATAAGGTCTGTGTTCACTCATATTTAGTATATAAACATGCATGAGCTTAAAACTGTCTGATGTGTGTCCTCCAAAAGTAGAGGGATGAAGAATCACAGCTTGTTTGTATGAAACGCTGTTTCATATTTCATTGCATACAGTAGAACAATAAGAGTGCATCCTGAGTTCTGCTGTGTAAATTGTTTATTTTCTTTTACAGAAATTCCAGATGTCCCATGTTGGTTGGTTTTACCAGAATTCTTCCACAATAGAACATATTGGTTTAACTCTCTTCCAAATGAGCTTGAGCAACACTGATTTAAATTCAGAAGTAGACGATGTGAAAAGTAAATATGAACCTTTCAAAGCTATGGGTAACTCACAGCCAGGATATACCATTTGCCCAGAGCAAACCAAAGTAAAAACATCAGAAGGAGGATACGTGGATGTTGGCCAGAAATACTCTTTAGCATACATCCTGCATACATCAGGAACTACAGGGATCCCCAAAATAGTCAGAGTGCCTCATAAATGTATAGTGCCAAATATTCAGCATCTTAAGTAAGTGTGGTTTCCAGTTTTCCTTTTAAATACTTTTACAAATTTGACATTTAGGGAGTCTTTTTAATACTTCAGAGGAATGTAGATTGGGTTTTTGCTAACACTGCTTCACTTCTTCCTCCTTCCCTGCCTTTTCAGGTTTCTTTGTGTTTGTTTCTATTGTTTCTAAACAGCATCATATAAAATTTTGTTTCTCTAAATGTTATTTTTAATGTTTAAATGGTGCTTTACCTGAATTTTTGAGGGGTGTACTTCAAATAATATGCTGTTGCTGTAAGTATTGTATTCTGGCTTGCGGCTTAAAAGAAATAGATAACAAAGTTAATTATTCGTTCACAGTTATATTTAGTGTGTTCTGTAGTTTTAAAGTCCTAATTCCTTTTTAGGCTACCTAGGTTTCTTTCTGTTTCATTTAGTTCCTTCTAAAAAAATCTATTATGGAAAATACCACCTTTTTTCTTTCTCTCTCTCTCTTTTTTTTTTTTTTTTTTTTTTTTTATATGTTGAAATATGCCCTTCAACGTACTGTATTGGTGTGTAATGTGGTGGATATCTTTGTAAAGGACCTCATTAGTTTAATCAATAGTTACAGTCTTGATGCAGGAGCTCTTGCTCAAATTGTCTGGCCTGCATACGCCTGTCTATTCAGAGTAGCCCTTGAGACCTTAGCTTTGCTAAAGCGCATTTCTTCGATGCTGCTCTTCCAGTTTGGAAGTTTTTTTAATGACACGCATCAGATTTGTAATTCCTAGCTTTCTTATTTTAGATCCATATTTGAGATCACACAGGATGATATGCTATTCCTGGCTTCTCCTCTAACATTCGACCCGTCGGTGGTTGAATTGTTCATCGCTCTGACAAGCGGAGCCTCTATTCTTGTAGTACCAAACACTATTAAAATGATGCCTGTGGAGCTGTCTGCTGCTCTATTTCACCATCACCATGTGACAGTGTTGCAGGTAGGCAACACCTAAGATAAGTGTCTTCAGTGTCTTGCTTCTCAGCTTTGCTAATGTGTACTACTTTTTCATCAGTCTAGATGCTAATGATAATAGAGCAGGAGCATTCTCCTTTGAAGGCATAGCTCATGCTATCCTTTTTGCTGTAGAGCATTAGCTGTTTAGAAAATTACCATTTGATTGAAGCTGCAAACATTTTGTGACAGAAAATGAACTAAAGAAAAAACCAACATTCATCTTAAGAAACGATTAATTCTTAAGAATTAAATTATTCTGTTAATTAAGCAGTTAGTTCCGAAGAATCTGGTAATGGAGTAACCTGTTACAGACATTTTTAGCACTTTTTAATGGGCTTGATCTTAGAGCCTTTCCTCATAAACAATTTTAAAGTTTTAATGGTAGTCTCTATGCTAAAAATACAACAACTAAACCAGTGCCATTTATAGGGTGATAAAATGTTTATCATTTTTACAATAACAAGAGCAAGAGAATAATTGATTCCACAGCAACACTTAGTGTTTTCAGGCCACCTGTTTATATGAGGCTGCATGTGTCCCTTATGTCTTGGAATAGATCATCTCCCATATGATCTCAATTTTAATAGTTTTAACGTTCATTTTTGGAAAATTTACTTGAAGTTATGAGCATCCAGCATGGCTGAATGAGCTTAGCCCTTGCCTTGTAGTGTAACAAGGTAGTTCGTAAAACTATTAATTGAGCATAGAAACTTAAATCAGGGTGTGGGGGGAAGAGTCGCTAGAAATGGATCTCACTTGTAACCGACTTTGAACAAAATGAGTATGGTGTGATTAGTCTATTAGTTGTGATGAATCAACCCCTAAGCCTTACTTTGTCACTAGTGTTGTAATCAGAAGTATTTGCACTCATAGAAATGCTGAGATTTCCTTTTCTTTTGGAGGAATGGTGGTAGCTGAGATTGTAGGGTATAGATTTAAGATTAGTGAGTAGTTAGCTGAAGATTCCACAGCAGAAAAAATCCACTAATTACAAATGCTTTGTAACTTTATTCTCTTCTCTTATTTTTATTTATTATGATTGCTATAAATCTTGATGGTGTAGATTTTCCTATCATATACAAGTTTCTTGCTCAGTTTAGCTCACTTGCTTTTAGAAAAACTTTTTTTTTTTTTTAAGCATGTTAAGTGTTAATAGAGAAAGGGGAAATCTGGTGAATTAAGGTATTTGAGATGTCTTTCTAAGAAAAGCTTGATTTTGTGATTTTTTTTTTTTTTATCATTGTCTTTATCAGTGAAGGAGGGGCTTCTCAGCTGAATTAATGACAAAAATGTTTTCCTTATAGCTTAACTGATGATGAATAATTTTATGATGTTTCTTAAATTATAGCAAGAAATTCCCTTCCCCTCTTGGCTTGCTTGAGCATACTTCAGAAATCTGAAAAGTGATTATGAGGGAGGGGAAGAGTAATCCTTTTTTCCCCCTTCTTTTCTTCACTATAACTCACTAAAGTTAAAATGATTGGTTGAAAAGTGATGGTCTTCATCTATTACTAGAAGAAAATAACCTGGTAAGAAATAATTCCATTAATTTTCCAGTCCTCTTACTAGAGAAAGTAGGCAAGAATGAGAGTGAGGTATGTCTGTTAAAATAATTTGCTGTTTCTTCCCTTCAGTGAAAGGGCTCTGCATCACCAGTAGTTTTATAGAAGTAGTTGTATTTAAGGAAGCTGGGTTTTTTCTTCTTTTTGTTTCTTTTCTTTTTCCCTTGCTCATTTTAGAGTGTGATGTGAAAGCTTTCAGAAAAACTAATCTTTGTAAACTGTTACATTTACACGAATCAGGAACAACCCAGAATCTGGCATCCTAGGAATTTTTAGTGTTATGGAAAGGTCTTCAAACGTTCTATATGCAGGTTAATCAGATGTATAGGTTATATTTTAGCTGTAACATGCTGGAATGAAGGGAAAAAAGCTCAAACAGTAACATTGAGAGAATACTGTGTCTGCTGTTTTCTGTTTCAGAGTAGTTAACATAAGAACTAATGTGCGCACACTTTAGGTAATAGCTGAGACACGACAGGGAACCCATAATGCATCTAAGTAAAGAAGAAACACTGCAGAAGAACATAGATTGGTGCTGATAGTACTCATTAAAGGCTTCACATAAGAAACAAAATCTTGCAAAACACCAGCGTGATCTATACTGGTATCTGATGGTTGATGCCATCTACTGTACGTAGATGATTGATAAATACATCTGCAATATAGCTATGCAGTGGATGTGATAAAGCAGGAAGAGGTGTACACATATACTGAAAAAATATAACAGATCTTTTTCTTACCTCTTTTTTTTTAACATGTATCATTCAGGCAACACCAACACTTCTCAGAAGGTTTGGAGCTCACATTATTAAATCAACAGTGTTGTCTGCAAATACTTCACTTCGTGTCTTAGCCCTTGGTGGTGAAGCATTTCCTGTACTGAATGTCTTGAAAAGTTGGAAGCACAACGAGAACAAAACAAGTATTTTTAATCTGTATGGTATTACTGAAGTGTCAAGCTGGGCCACTTGCTACAAGATTCCCGAAGAGGTTTTTAGTGCTGATGTTAGGTAGGAAAATTTACTGTTTTCATGGCTTGGCATGTGAATGATGAAAATCACTAGAAATAGAACCTCAGTCTCCTGTTTCCTTATGAGTGTTTATGCTGGTAGAAGTTACATTTGGTTTTTATGTAGAAATAGACTAATCCATTCTCTCTTGCTCTAATACAGCCCCCTCAAGTAAAAGTTGTTGAGCGATTCTTGAACAACAGAACTGCAGTCTGAAATTCTGTGTGCTTGTAGACCTGTTAAGTTTCACATAATGTGTCATGATGGTTTCTGTTTTAGTCATCTCTGTATCCAGACCTTTTCCTCATTCCAGCCTGTGATTCCACAGGCTGAACCTGGACTAGCCTAGTCCAGGGTGTACTGTCTCTGAATATGTGGCAGTATTGAATCAGTGTTGCACTTCTGCAGGCAAACGGCTCCTACCCAATACTCTTGCTCATCATGAGGCTTTTCCGGTGAGATCTTGCATGTTCAAAGAGAAGAAACCTAACATAGCTGTCTGAGAGTAAATAAATGGGGCTCTGTAACTCTTAATCGTAGCCTCAGAACAAAGAGATACTCACAGCTTAGCTCTATCGAGTTCAGAATGTTACGTCTGAGATTTACTCATTTTAAGCAAAAATGCTCAAAGATGACTTTCAAATGTAATCAGTAGATACATGTGTGCTTCTTACTGCTACCGTGCTTTTGCCTACAGTGTTTAAAACGCCACAAATAATCGATTAACTGGAGACTAGGTACTGTTTTTTTTCTAATATTGGATAATACACTATTCAGCAAATGATCCCACTGATATTACTTGACTAGTATGGATGACAGAAATTTGTCCAAAGTGACTGACCCAGGGTCTCACTCTGCCATTTTCACTCAATTACTGACTTTTTTTGTTCACTGTATTTTAAAAAGAGAGTTGCAGGAGTGTCAAGGTCGTGAAAGGTACTTCCAGTTAGCTCAGTGTTTTATTTGCTCTCTGAAATGTGTAATTATTCCCTGGCTTGAGTTAGACATGTCCTACGAAATGGGATGTTTTGGACAAATGATACCATGTATTAACCTGGTACTTAAACCCTTGAAGACTGAAAACGGTGGATGGTCATAAAGTGTTATTAAATTATCATGCAAAACTCATTTTCATTCTAGTTCCTCTGAGTTCAAACATTACCTTCACCTCAGTGAAACTGTTTTTTCTACTCAAAAGTTTCTGTGCCCCAGAGATAATGTGTTGTTCTTCAGTCCTAACTGAGGTGTGGTTAGAATGCTGGAAGTTTTTATAGTCTCTGACTGTTGTCTCCCACCCTTCACCTCAGAGCCTGTTCCGTCTAAGCCTCACTGCAATGGGAATTAGGATTCCTTTACAGTAAGCAGCCCCAGACACAACAAAACCAGGACCGACCATTTTATGTCGTCTTTGTTTCTTAGTATTGGTAGCACAGTTGGAGTACAGTGGGCTTTTATTTTTGCTAGCTGAATGATGAAAACTGGCAGAGTTTCTAGAGAACGCTAGAAAATGAAAAAAATAGCACAAAGTTAGTACCTTAGTGGTCTGCACCCCTCTGTTTTTTAGATAAATTTGGCAAAATTAAACGTCTAATCCCAAGTCTTTTAATAATAATCTCCAAATGAGGTGTTGTTTGTCTTTCATTTTTGCTGTTCTGTGGTATATGTAGGAATCTTGGGGTTTTGTTTGGCGATTTTAAATTCTACTCTTTTTTTTGGTTTTGTCTTTGTGTTAGGACTTCCCCATGGTATGGGGCAGACACATTGAATATCTGGGATACTTCCTCATACCTATTTGTCAAGTAATTATCTCTTGAAGCTGACCAGAGGAAGGAAAAAAAGGAGGACATTCTCACTTGGCAGAAATACACGTTTTACAAAATTTGACTGCTTTTTGGTCAACTTGAGATAAAGAATTCATTGACTGATGAGAGAAAATGAGAAGTTTCAACAGCCTAAATAACAGGAGTTGAACAAGAACTGTTAGGTTAAAATATGATACTTTATGATAGAAATTGAACTGGAACCCATGCCTAACTTCATATATTACCAAAGTTATTTGAAGTTACTTTGCTTTTTAAATTTTGCTTTACTGAAGAAAATATATTATTCTCTACTCCCACTCAGAAAAATATTCAATAAATGAGGTTCTGCAAGTGCTTGAAGAGGCTAGAGAATGAAGGGAAAGGAAGGAGTTGGTGTGCAGCTCAATAGAAGTCTAACAGATAGATGACATTGAAATTACAGTTTCTTTTATTTCAGTCTTTTCTGAAAGAGTCAACTGTACTTGTTGCCACAACATCAGTAATAAAATAGAATAAAAACTCAAACTAGGTAAGACAGGGAAAGAATGAATTAGAAAGCAGTTACACGTGTTTAAATTGGTTGAGCTTGATGGGAGTTTCAACCTGGGGGACTTAAAAACTGGATGAAACTCCTGGGCTACTCTCAGGGTATTTTAGGGTCCATTCAGGCCTTATTTTCCATCATTCTGTGTTTTTTGGTATATGATAATGAAACCCATGCACGTTGATGAGGTTTTTAATTTTGAACAAATTGAGATGTTTTTAAAGAAGAAACATTTGTGGAGAGAAGCCCCAAGCATCTTTTGCTCTAATACCAATCCTTTAAAAGACTGTATGCTAACTCATTTCTGGAACAGTTATTTTGTGTTCAGAAGGGAAAGGTTTTTACTGTTTCTCTCTTTAATGTATTTAGAACTGATTTCCCTGTACCTTTGGGATCACCGCTCCTTGGAACAAAAGTTGAGGTCAGAGATACCAACGGTTCTGCAGTTCTAGAAGGCGAGGGACAAATATTTATAGGTTATTTGATATTTCCTATCTTCTAACATACTTTCCTTAATTGATTGAGTTTTAATAGTACAGTGATCATTTTACTTGGTGTCTGCCTCTGATATACAGATTAATATAGCATTTTAAGTTCCCATTGGGCTGAGAACCTTCTGGTAGTATTTTAGGTTGTTGGAATGATGAACAGGAAATTACCATCATTTTATCTGCAGACTGTGATTTCATTATATTGACTTTTTTTCCTGCTTGCATTTTGACATTCTCAGTTGAAGTAATTTCTGTGTATTAACTGAATTAACTGCATAGCCCAATTTGTACATTGCAGAAGTTTAGACATTGATGATAATCTTTTAGTACTTTTTACAATGCTTGCTAGAGTTTAGGAGAATTTGATAAAATACTCTTTATAATTTTCATTTACAGTTAGCCATTTAATACATATGACCACGATCTTTTCTTGTGTAGGTGGTGAAGAACGAATCTGCTTTCTTGACGATGAAATAACTGTACCCCTGGGTACAATGAGAGAAACAGGGGATTTTGTAAGAGTGCAGAATGCGAAGTTGTTCTTCTTGGGTCGGAAAGACAGTCAGATTAAACGTCACGGCAAACGTTTTAATATTGGATGTTTGCAGCAGGTAATTTAACATCTAGTGGGTAGAGTATGCCAGTATAAAAGAACAGCGATAAGGAACACATCGTTATCATCAGAAATGGATACTTACTCATTTTCAGATGACTTTTAGGAGTCTAAAAGAAATTGGGAGGGTGTATTATCAAAAATCTAGTCACATAATTTAGAGAGGAGTTTGGTTCTGAGTTCTTGGAAATCTGTTTTATTGTATGGTTTCTTCCAGCAGAATTGAGAACTGTGTAAACACCTGAAAAATACTGAGCGTTGCACTGCAATGCTTGTATAGTGATTGTTCTACAAGATTGAATGGCAGACTCATGGAGTGTATCTCATTCATGTCATGTAGGCAAATAATACATGTATCTCTGAGTTTATTTTTATGTGAAGAAGTACAAACTTTAGCTACAAGAGAAGGTATTTCATAGGATGTTACATAGGAATGCAAGACAAAAATTTTAAATGTGTACTTTTTAAAGTTGTCATTTTTACTCCCTTTACTCTATGGATGAACTGCGTCTCAAAGCAAGACTAATATTTTTTAATTACAGGCTGCTGAAGATCTTTGTCAGGTAGAAGCTTGTGCAGTGACCTGGTATCAGCAGGAAAAACTTATCCTGTTTGTTGTACCCAAAGATGATTTAGAAGAGAGCGAAACACTTAAAGAACTCCAGAAAAGTCTACCAGCTCATGCAGTCCCTGATGAGCTTGTACTGATTAAAGCTTTGCCTTTAACATCACATGGTAAATGAAACAATTAAGTACCCTTGCCACTTATTTTAATGGTGTCTCTTCCTTTTTTTAATTTTATTTTTTTATTGACCAAAATCCGGTACCTGATTCATGCTTTTTAAATATGTAGATTAGATAACTAACTCCTAGTAGGAAATCATGACCACATAGTATGTTTTCTTGATAATGTTTCATTCGAGAGTCAAAGAGTAGTGGTAAAACCCATTTAGTATTAACGCTGCACATTTCTTTTCTCAGTCATTCCTGTTGCAGTCTGCAACAGAACCCTGACTTGAGCTGGGGATGGATCAGGCCTTGAAAGTGGGGTTATGTGGGAGGCTAGGGTAAATTTTCAAAAACCTTATTGGGTTCTGTGTAGGTGATTGACTGGGTAAAAAAAAAAAATACAGGTGCAGTTGAGTATGAATAAGGAAGTGTACAAGAATAAAGTGACTATTTGGGCAGAGCAAGTTTTGGAAGTGTAAATGCTAAAAGAGCAATGAAAAAAATTGTACTTTATTTTCTACAAAGGCAAAGTTGATGTATCTGAACTGAACAAGATTTACCAGAACCATCTAAACTCCAGAAGGCGTGACAGTAAGCTGAGTGGCGCAGAGGAATTGTGGGAAAGATTGCAGTATTTATGGAAGGTAGTATTTTGAGCTGCCTTTTTATCTTTGCAAGTGGATCATTATACATGTGTCAGGAATTAAACAGTTTTAAGAAGTATGACTAATGCAACCAGAACATTCTAGCTGCCTATAGATTTAAGCAGTACAGCTCTTTCTGTTCAGTTAATACTTAAATAGAGTTGTTCTGCAGTGGCCAAGAGGGAGTAATTTATGTTTCTCTCTCAGATAAAACTGCAGGCTATGAGGTATAAGCAATTAGCATAGGAAGGACGTAACCTGTCAGTAGCTTTTTAAATACTGCTTCACATGCCAAAGAAGGTATCCCTAAGGGAAACAAGGAACTGGGACATGAAAAATTTGTACAAAACAGCTACTGTGTTAGTAGAGTTTCTTGTTTCTAAATATAATTATGAAGAGTCTTTTTTAAAATAGGTGGCACAGTTGCGTAATTGTCTCTTGGACTGTCTGTTTGTATTTTTTCTGAATTTCTGTGCTAAAGACTTGTTTTTCAAGCACCTGAAAGTGGGATTTGCTGTGGCTAGGACTTGAACAAGTAAATGTAGTGAAATTAGTAACACAATTTGCCTGTGCTGATACTTACCGTATTGGTGGCTATAGAAATAATAACCCAAAGGGATGGGATGTGCCCTAGACCTATTATGGACAGCAGAAAGCGGCTTCCAAAACCAGAGGATTTGGACTTCACACCCAGATTTAACAAGCAGGGAGTGCAGTGAGAGGAGACATAGTAATTGCTGTTTATGGTAGTAACAATGCCAAATCCAAAATCCTTCATGAATTGAAGGGGTTATAGCTTCAAAAGTAGGTAGATAAGTAGGTTATTTAAATAATTCAGAAGTAAAAGATACCAGTTTATGTAAGTTTTATTAATAAAGCATCTAAACCAATTTTATCAAAAGGCATCAATGTTTATCTGAAAATTGTCATTAATAAATTGTATCAAGATTGAAAACAGCCAACAAAAATACAGCACAATTTGCTTTAATTTCTTAGACTGTAGAATTGGAATTGAGCAAAACATTTTGTAGCACAGAACTAAAACTCCCTGTTTCCTCGTTCCTCCCCAACTCTTGTTCCATCACTACCTCTATTAGCACTAACATGTTTTGTGTGATTTTTTGCAGAGTAGTGAGTTTCCTCACTTGATTTTTAGGGGGACTTCTGGGTATTCAGGTGGATTTTACCCAACTTGAGTTTTTGTGTGTGTGACATGGTGTAACACCCATGGACTGTTACCTCTTTCCTTCTTCTTTTCCCTAGTCTGTTCTGGGTCTCCTAGGTGATTCCACCGGAATTTCTAAAGATGCGGTATTTCTGTACAGTGGTGGAGATTCGTTAAAGGCTCTACAATTTTATGATGAAATTGAGATGCTAGTAGGCAAAGCTGTGCCTGGACTCCTTGAAGTTATTCTCAGCCGCTCGATTGAAGAGGTTTATAGACATATTCTTAAAATTGTGTTTCCAGATGAAGACCAATTAATGAATTATGACAATGTTGTGAAAAGAAAATTAAGTGGGAACAGTGGAGAGGACTTCCATGGAAAATATATTAAACTGAAATCTGAAAGAGGTCTTGAAGTTGCTTCAGGGTTAATTTCATTTATTGCGCTAAGCAGAGGAAATCATTTTTTTTCTATGAATTTCACCAAGTCTTTTATGCAACCCAATAACACAGTACAGGTAGGAGTGGAACTGTTACAGCAACCATCCTTTCTGCATTTAGTGACTCCAAGTATAATGAAAAGCCATGCGCAAGGGTATGAAATGGAGAACAGAATTTTAACAGTTATGAAAAAGGCAAATAAAACCGACTGTTGCTCTGTACAGCAGATCCATGCAGAATGTAGTCACGTAACAACGGCAGAGTTGGCATTATGCATAAGATGGAAGTCAAATACAAGAAAATGTGTTGATGCGTCACCACTGGTTATAATACCATCTAAAGAAGAAGTATCTGCATCTGTATATGTTGGCTCTCACTCTCATACAATGCAGGCAATTGATCTAGATTTGGGAGAAATAAAATGGGAGAAGAACCTTGGAGATCGTATTGAATCTTCTGCCTGCATATCTAAGTGTGGAAATTTCATTGTTGTTGGTACGTCTTTTGTTTTAGCCTTTATTTTAAACTTTTTTTTCTGCTAAATACAAGATGAATGACAGAGAATCTCATTTCTTACCTCTGAATGCCCTCCATCTACGCTTATCCATAAACTTCCATATCTGCTTTAGAACTAATGTATTGTAAAATAGAAACAGAAGGAATTTTCATGATAACCAGTGATGGAGCTTATCTAACATACACACTTGTTCTTTATTGTATGCCAATTTGTTAATAAGGCCTTATTAAGGAATAGTCAATGTGTACGGTTTCTTTTTAGTGGTTGATTGTGACCTTTAAACTGTTTTTTTTAAGTAGTATTTTAAATAGTAAAATGTCTTTAAAAAATTGATAGAGGTAGAAATTAGTACGTGGTGCCTCAGATTATTTTTGAGAGTTTAATTA
>NW_008795127.1:7102561-7104537 GCF_000699145.1 Aptenodytes forsteri
TTAATTATCTTTTGACTCTTCTTTTTGGAAATGTAAAGAACATGTTTGGATAGTTTTTTGGTTTTGTCATATCCGTTGTCACCAGCATTGTCGTTATTCATCTTAGTGTTATCTTTTTAGCTAATACATACATATCATTGGTTAGCACAGATGTGCAGGTGGTGAGGGGTTTTTTTATGCAAAGCTAATGTTACCATCTTTGTGCTAGTATTTTGATTGCTATTTACTCTGATAACAAAATTGAATGTTTCATTAGAACTGAAGCGGTTTCTAGAACTACAGTTCAGTTTTCATTAGAAAACATACAGACTTTATTCTTTCAGCATCTTTGTTTTCAGAAAGGAAAATCAGGGAAAGTGGTAATTAAAAAAACATTCTTCTCCCTTTTCAGCAACTCTCCATGTCTTCTAGTATTATTACTGTAAAATTTGATAGAAAGGCAGTGAAATAAGTATATTCTAAATGTAACCTGGAAAGAACACACAGAACAATCAACTTTGAATGTATGAACTAACAGCAAAGACTTTGAGCTAAAAGAAGAGGAGGAGCTTTGGAAAATGTTTTGAAACTTTACCTCGTGAGTCATCTTATTTCTTTCCAGCAGTGATGCAGCTAGCAGCATAAATCACACCATAAATACAATTATCCGTTATCCTTCTTTCCCCTGTTGTATTTTATTTTGCACAGGTTGTTATGATGGCTTAGTGTATGTACTTCAAAGCAGCGATGGAGAAATACACTGGACTTTTGTCACAGAAGATACTGTGAAAAGCTCTGCGGTGGTAGACCCTTCCAGTGGACTAGTCTACGTAGGATCACATGACCAACATGTGTACGCTTTGGATATTTATGTAAGAACACTGACTAACTTTTATGTGTAGAAGAATAAATATCCAACTTAGACCCTATTTGTAGTACACCAGATGAAGCTCCACTGGTGTTGGTATTCTCAGGAGTCCACAATTACAGTTTTGAAATAGTTAGGCCTGCTTGAAGTGGGGTTAGGATTATGTGGTAGTAAATAGTTTTAGTGGTGGTCTCAGCTGTGGAGTGATGTTCTTGTGCTACTAGTCCTGGTTGAAACCAAATCTTAAGTTTTTTAGTTACTAAATTCTCTGTGGGTGTTTCAGAATAGGGTGCCCACCTACAAATATAACTATGGCTTAATGGTGGAGAGAGAATCTTGCATTCTAAAAGAGTAGATGAAGGGAGATGGAAAGTAAGAGGGGCAGATAGTGCCTCTTCGTTAGCTGAATTTCTTTTATTTAGAGGAAGAGAAAGTAGCCAGTGGCATATGTGTTGCTGTAACAGCGTGTAGATTATATCTTCACTTCTTAACTAGTATTTGCTGAGTAAATGCAGTGTTTGATAAGCTTTGACATTCGAAGGTCTTTGTAAACATGATGAGCTTTAACTCCAACTGAAAAATTTATTTACCTTTTTTCTTGTGCTCACAGAAAAAGGCATGTATATGGAAGTTACATTGCGAAGGTGGAGCTGTGTTTTCATCTCCTTGTCTAAGTTCATTTCCACATCATCTTTATGTTGCTACACTAGGAGGACTGTTACTGGCTGTAAACCCAGTATGTACCTTTGCTTACACATTGTCTTTGATCCCAATCTCAAATTTAAATGAAACCAAAATGCATTTCTGAAGTTAAGATCACTTTTCTGATGAAAGGAACTGGATGATCATATGTTACCATAAGATATTTTTCACTTGAGGGTTTTATTATTATACACAAGGTTACCATAATAATTCCTGTATTTCAGAAAGCTGTCTAGTGATAGAGAACTGAAGTGACTTGCTTGAATTTACATGCTGACTGTAGGTCACAGTTGGAATCAGTGTTTTCTCGTTCCCATATACTACCTTAGCAGTTAAACCAGTGAGTAAGAGCATGTCTAGATTCCCCCCCCACCCCTTTGACAGTAGGTTTAGGAAAAAAAAAAAAAATAAACAAAAATTTCTTAAA
>NW_008795127.1:7104677-7127942 GCF_000699145.1 Aptenodytes forsteri
AAAAAAAAAAAAATACACAGAACTTTCTGAAATCAGAACAGAATAGAGATAGAAGCCCCTTCATTCCTCTTACTGTTTCCCTCCCTGTAGTCATTTAAAGAGCTGTCCCCCTTAATCTTGGACTCTGCACTGGGGAAATGGCATTCTTGATAGATGTGGAGCAATTTCATGGTTTTCTGAGGCATTGTTGGCTTACAGCTGGTCCTGCCTGATAAAAGGAACAGTCACTCGGAGCAGCTGTTCATGTTTTTGTACTCGCACAACCCAGAGCATCAGTCCTAACCACCTTTACCTCCCACCCACTACAAGTTTCCTCAGTAATAACCTAGTGTTAGAAGACCAGTGTATGGTTTTGCAGCTCTAGTGGGCTGTGGCTGAGAAAAAACAGATTCCCCCCCAGCCCCGTAATCCTGAGTAAGAGGTAGTTGAGAAACCCAGCTGTAACTCCAAGTGGTTATTTGTAAAACTAGGAATGTGCAGGCTACATTAGGAACTTATTGTGACAATCATAGATTGTGGGTTGCAGCATTTCCTACAGTATTTATAATTTATGACATAATCAATATGACTTGCTTTCAAGATATTCTCTTCTTCATTGGTCCTCGTCACATACTGAGGAGCTGGGAATGGAATAAAAAAAGAATGTCATTTTATTAAAACTGCTACTACTACACTATTATCATTATTATTTTGCTTAGGGGGAGGAAGAGAAGGGTGGAACAGGGGTATTGAGTATCCCAGGGAAAACACTAAACATTTATTGGAATAAGATTTGAAGAGTAATTTTGCTTCTGGTATGAATTCTGAATGGGAGAAGCCTGCTTTTCTTTGCATTTTTGGTTTTCTCCCCAATTCTTAAGGGCTGGGTCAAGCTGTGAAGGAGGGGTTTTGTGCAGCTTCTTACAGTTGTGTTAAGCATCAGATATTCTATGCTGCCATTTACAGGTGACGGGGAATAAGATCTGGAAAAGCTTCCTGGGAAAACCACTCTTCTCCTCTCCTCACTGCAATGAGAAGTACGTGTGTGTTGGGTGTGTGGATGGAAACTTATATTGTTACAGTCATTCTGGAGAAAAGGTAAAAGTGGAGGTGTTGGGTTTCTTCTGTTCATCACAAAACCCTGAATAAGATGCTTTATTAATACTGTTTTCTGAAGTTTAATGATTAACATATACCTTTCTGTGAACCAAATAGAAGAGTCTGTCTGTTGTTATAAAGAGGAGAAAGTAGAAAAACTGTTTGCCTAGGGTAGTCCATGTAGTTCATGGCAAAACCGCAAACTCTCAAGTTGCTTGATGCAGTAACAGAATTTCTAGTTCAGAGCTTACACCCAAAGTAAATGGTCAAGAGTAGTGCCAGCAAATGAAATGGTATAGTTTTGTTTTTGGAGTTTTTCAAGCATGTTTAAAGCCATCTCTTCTGTAAGATGGTGGCAACTTAGAAGTAAAGGTTTCTTAAAGTGTTTATGCATTTATCAAAAGATATTGACATCACCGCAGAGATATGCCAAATCATAATTCTGGCAAAATATGTGTCAACCTTCACACTGAATTAAATGAGAATATTTTTTTAGTTCCTCAGAGATGAATGTGGTTTGTACCTGGTATTAAAACAACTGACACTGTTTCTCTTTGTTTGCCTGAAATGCAGTATACATGGCAATTCCTAAGCCTTTTCTGATTATAAAATATGTATTAGCCCATGCCCTGCTCTCTGTCTGCTTGAAGCAGTGTTGCAGAATTGATACTCTCTTGAGGAGGGATCTGCACATCATTAGCATGAGCAGAGGAAATCTATATTACAAGAGGAGTATTTGCCTTTTTGGCAAAGAGTGGCATGTTAACAGAATTCTCAAAGTTCATTACTAATTGTGGTACAACAGCCCAAGAATATCCTTTTCTCAAGTTGGCCATCTTTACGTGGGCCTCACAGAAGGTAGTAACTCTTGCACATCTATTTTATGAGTCTTTTATCCCTTACTCCATGTGCAAACCTTATCTTGTAATTTGACAAGTATTTACCAGCCCTCACTGAAATCTCGTATGCTCTTGAAATAAAATGCTCTCCTGTCAACAACTAGTCTATTAAAAAATTACAGTTGCTGTCAAACTGATAATGAGAACAACCTTTGATAATGGGTGGTTATGTTCTTTCTGTAGGTTTGGCAGTTTTCCACTAATGGACCGGTGTTTTCATCTCCATGCATCTCAAGTTTAACTACGCAAGAAATATTTTTTGGCTCCCATGACTGCTTTATCTACTGTTGTAACATGGAAGGTAATTTACTGTGGAAATTTGAAGCCACTTCAAGTGTATATGGAACACCATTCGTTTTCCAAAGTGATGACTTAAAGAACAAAATTCTTTTGGCAGCAGTATCTACAGATGGCAAAGTGTGGATCCTGAATGCCAAGAGTGGAACAGCAGAAGGAGTAGATAAGCTTCCAGGAGAGGTTTTCTCTTCCCCGGTAGTATGGGGAACAAAACTTGTTGTTGGTTGTAGAAATGATTATGTTTATTGCCTAGATTTGTATATAACAGGAAAAAAAGAACAACTAAGATGTTAGGCTGCTTCCTTTTTATTGTTTACATTTGTAAACTAAGAACTCACAGGTGCTCTCTACCTCTTTGCCTATTTTACTGTAGGCAAGAGGAGCTCTTTGCAGACTTCTCAGGTAGCATTTTGTACCAGGTAGTGTCCAGAGTAGGTAAAGGGATGTTTGTCAACGTGCTGTACTGACTGAAGGAGGATGGCTGCTCAGCACCCAGCCGGAAGTTTCACTGTCCCCCCTCATTTCCCAGCTCCGATTCATTAAAGAACATGTTTCAGGTGGTTTGGATCTGAACGTTGTGCTTTGACCTGCGTAGTAAGAAAATGAAAGTCAGTAGTTCGGCTTCAAACACTTGCAGGACTGGGAGAAACTGTGGTAAGGTGCCATAGTCTGCAGCTGTACAAAAGTACAGCTTGTACAGTTGTACAGTTGTACAAAAGTACACTTAACATCTTCCCGATGAGTCTTCTAAAAGAACTATAGCAGAAACTATTATCTCTCTCTCTCTGATGAGCCATCTACTTTGAATTCTAACATCTTGAATTAAAAAGTAAAGTAAAAGTTGCACTGGCTATGTTGCTTCATCGTGTCTGGTTCCTCCATTTAATCGTTAGCAGAAATACATAGGCAAGACACTTGTAGCACTGTAAAAAGTTCTATTTATAAAGCAAACCTGAACTACGTGGTTAGCAAAAGGAGACACAAAATACATACATCATTGATTAGATGATTTTGACTGGGTTATAGTTTAATAAGAATTAAAATGACATTAGTATAATAAACAATTGCACTTTAAAACATTTGAAAAATTAAAAAAGTACACAACAAATACCCCACAATTATACATCTTACAGTTTTTATACATTACTATATGAACATAGAGGTTAATATTATATAACCTTGTCAGAAGAAATGGTATTTTGTGTATACAAGTTACAAAAAATTGAGACAATATACTACATAGTGGTTTGTTCGGTTCTAAAAACATTTTTGCTGTTTTAAACTCAGTAGTAATGTTTTGGTTTTATTTTTACAGATTTCCAACACTTTATCAGAAATGGTTGCAACAAAGCTCTAAAGCAAAGTAACACTTCACTTCATGGGTATTTAGTGCAAATCTTTGTTAATTTAACATGAAATGTGACTGTTGAACATGTAGACTTTAGAAATGTTTCCACCAAGTACTGTACATAATACAGTTTCCATTATTACACTAGATACCTTTATGGTTGGAAAAAACCCTCTGCTTTGAAGCTTTAGATTAAGACCATCCTTAATGAAAGCTCTATTCTATGTGCTATAAATGTATTGTATTGGAAAATTGCATCCTTATGTCATGCACAATAGCACCTAATTTTGCTATGCTTTTCAGAATACCAGTATCTTTAATTCCTTAATCCCGATTTACTTCACCTTCCCCATATTTCTGCCTGGCTCCTTCCCCCAAGAAATGATCATAAAGATGGATTTCAGGCAGTTTAGTTCTTGTAATTACAAACACATACTGCAGGCTTATAAACTCAGAGAAAGTGTAAATTTAACTTCAGAAGCACTAATTCATGGTGCTAGCAGAGCAAAAATAATTATGGGCCCAATTCTTTCTTCAGATAAGCTTGCAGCGATTTGACTTTGAAGGCGTTAAGTGTTGGTTTGTTTGGTTTTTTTCCCCCCAAGCATTTGAGAGCAGCATTACCCCATCTCTGTATAAAACATTTTAAATATATTAAGGGTAAAAAGTTACTGTAGAGATTCTGGTTTTAAATATGAAACAGCAAAACTGATGGCTTAAGAGACCCAAAAAACCCCATCTTGCTGCTGCGCATCTACTCAATCTAACATGTCCATTGTGTTTGTGCTATTGTAACCATAATACTGAACCATTGTTTTCTGTTTGGTGGGAAATAGTGTATTCAATATTGACTTTTGCTGACAAGTCCTTTTTGATTCTTGGAACGGGCGGATATGGCAGGTTTCATTCTGTTTTCTGCTTAATTTAAAGTGCTACTCCTCATGCTGCCTACAGCAGTTTGGCTAAAATACTTCCATGAAACGTATGTGGTATCATTCTATAATGATGCAATTTCTTCTCATGAAAATGTCTCCCTTTATGATGTTGTAGGCTTAAAGGTTCCTTTGAGCCTTATGGTTATAAGAAGGAGATGTTCAAATTTGTTAAAGACTACCTTGTAAAACAAACTCAGGTGTGTTACAGATTCATTTACTAGAGTGACTTTTTAAAATGTTGACCTAGCTATTTCTGTGGGATGTTGAGGATAGTAAAATTTTTATTACTTTATGGACTTCATCCTTTTTTGTAAGAAGGAGGGGGTGAACATTTCTCTTTTAGTTACAAGAAATAATAAAGTGTTCAACTGCCACAGCAGATACCTGAGATGGGGTGAGTAAACTTCTTCCTGAAGCGTTCTGGCTGTATTGGTCAAAGTACAGGAAGTTATCTGAACTACCTGAAATGCACGTGGAGTAAAATCAGGAAGAACGCAGAGTTAAAACTCTTGAGACTCTCGCTGACTTAGCTTTCAGTTCTCAGTTAACTTCAGTTCTGCAAGTCTTACTCCTGTGGGAACTTACTAATTCTACAGCTACGTGAGCACAGGAATAGTTTTACTTACTTTAGTTCCAATCGATTGATTTACAGTTACAATCTGCAATCACTGTCTCTGTGCATCTTAAATATGGCCAAGCACAAACAGCGATGCACTTAAATGACAAGAATAAACACCGACTCCCTGGCTTCCTTCTGAAAACTTTCTGACTTTTGTTTAAATAGTGGTTTTTTGTTAAGTAGGATGAATTGTTTTCTTCCTAGGAGTGAGGGAATATTGATACAGTGTATTAATCCTATGATGAAAGAAATTACCCCAGCATTTGGATGGTACCATCTTTCTTCTTATCATTTGCAGGTGGAAAGATGTCTCCCGAAGTTCTTCGTTAGGGAAGAAGCTTTCAAATAGCAGGTAGAACTGACAGTTCATACCGTTTAACACTTAAAAAAAAATTAGGAATAAGAGAAGGGAACATGCATCTTGCCTTAATTTTAAACAATGGAGTGTTGAAAAAAAATTCTGAGATCTCCACTTAAGTGTAGAGATCTAAAATTCCAGAACCGAATACTCACAGAATTTAAGGAGCTTCCGAACTGAAGTTCCAGCCCTTTTTATGATACTCGCTAAAATTTACATCCAGCAGCTGAACATTCTTAAATTTTTGAGAGTCTGGCTCTGAAATTTTTGCCGTGACCTCACTGAGCTATTTGTCAAAGCAATGGAATATATGACTTGAGTAGACTTTACAGTGAGCTAGAGCAAAATGGTAATCAGTTCAGTTTTCAGTCCTTCAGTACATGCATTTTCAGTTTTGTCATGTGTAAAAAGCTGAATAAATAAAGCAATTAATAGTCAGCAATAGAGATGTAATTTTACAGTTTACTTTATGATCTGTGGACAGTCACTCCAGGCTTTTGCTTTCCTCTTGGCTAACGCAAGCCAGGCTGGTTCTGTTGACACAGGGTTAGCATCAGGCGTAGAGAATCTCTTGGCCACCTCCTTTGCCGGTGGGGTTGACGGAACAGAATCTGAAATTTCCACTGTTTTTGATGGGGTGGGGAGGGGAAGAGAAAAAAAAACATTAGTTGAACCCTGTACTTTGCTGCAGGATTCTAGAGATTTTGCGTCTTTTCTGTGAAGACGTTCTGATCTAACACTTCATATTTATTTCCAACCCTTTTAGTTAAATCTTACTTTTTATTGTATTTGCAAAATAATCGAGTTAGGAGGAGCCGAGTTTCTTTTTTCAGAGGTGACTCCAAGTAATGTAACTCACAAAAATAGGGACAAAATTTTCAGTCGCTGTGAGATCCAGAGAAAACATTTCCAATTTGCCAGTTGTCTTCTTTACACAAACTATTTTAATTACATCTGCAATGTAGCAAACAATGGGAAATCCGGATTTTTTTTTCTCTTTGGTAATGCAGCTGCTGAACACGTGTAACCCGACTGTATTCAGTAGGATTTAGATTGCCTCTTCAGATTAGAGTTCTTGAATAAGCACAGAGAAGAAAGCGGTCCTATAGTTTTCTGCCTCAGTTAACCACTCCCATGAGACTATCCTGAAGAAGAAATGAACCAGCTTTCTCCAATAGCTGTTTGTCACATTTTCTTGAAAATAGTATATTTAAGACAAACAGTTGTCTCAGCGGGGAAAAATGTGTTGGGTAAGCAACTGATTTCTAACAAGCAACTTTACAGGGCAGAACTGTAGAAGTATATTGTAGAAGTCAGGTGGGAAGGTTGTTTAATTGTGGGACAGCGAATGCCCTTGAAGGCAGCCTGGGTAGAAATGAGTCCTATCGGAAATCTATGGAGCAACTCCAAAAATCTTAGTTACAAAATAACTCCTCACTAATCCCCTCTTACATCTTTTATTTTTTTATGAGCCAAAAAGCTTTTTTTTTGTTAAAAGTTCATATTCAGGCCAAATTACTTTTAGTTGCATTTCATTTTCAGGTTTTGAATGTTTTAAAAAGCTTTAAAATTGCATAGATGGCAAAAATAATTTATTTTTCGTTTTAGTACATCTTTAATCATGTATTTTTAGCTATAAGTAAATGAACAGTAGCAGCTATTGCTGTAGATAGACACTTTGAAAAACTAATTATTTTAAAGGTTATGGTAATTTATGCTATTTTAAAGGTTACACCCTCTTATCAGTTCCTGTTGTACAAGACTCAAGTGCAACTCTGAAATATACCAACTTTCTCAAGTTTTGGGTGTTTTTTTAATGTCCTTAGAGGAGGACTCAGGAAACTTTTATTTTAAACATGTTCTAGCCTGGTCTTCTGCCTTAAGTGCTCTCCTAATTGTGGGAAACCCGAATCAGTGTCATCATCCATAATAAACAAATACTTGTATGTAGTATATTTGTATCGTTGATAACGGCTACCTGGCTCCAAGTGTAGCCAGTAATCGCATGGAAATCCAGTCGCTATTTCCTTTAGGGCCAACACAGTTCTATGCTTTCACTTCAGGTAACTCAAAATTGGTAATTCCTCCCGAATTTCCTCCTGAAACTCATTCTAGTGCAGACAGATCAACCAAGGATAATTGGGTTTTGGCCCTTCTTTGATCTAATCTGGCATCATCTATTGTGCTAGAGTTTGATTTCAGCTAGCATTGACCGTGTGCAGCATAGCATCATACTGCTGAATCTTTTGGGGTAGGGCTGCAACAGAGCCCTGTTACAGCTTGGCAGGAATGCTGTAAAGCTTCTCCAGCTGCCCACCTTCAAAGCCAGTTTGGACACTGGAAGCAGGCTAACAGGGAGCATGAAAGTTTTGGGCAATCTATGTGAGATCTTAGAATGGTCTGGGTTGGAAGGGGCCTTTAAAGATCACCTAGTCCAACCCAAGGCGTTGCAAGTAAAATTCTCAGGGATATCCGCGCTGGCGTGCAGCTGCAGTGTGGACATGAACCGACGGAATATAGGCACGCGTGGGGGTTGTTCAGCTTGGAACGTCTGTAATGCCGGAGGAGCACTGTTTTTTTAGCCTTTACTATTACAGGTCAGGTAAATTAATTACCTCGTTGCTTTCAATAGTTGCATTCCATAATTCTTGGCTTGGAGTGGTACTGAATAGATTCAGCTGATAATGTGGATTTACTTTCGAAGAAGCCCACGCTATTTACTGGGCAACTTGTAAAAAGGTTTCTTTGACACCTACCTGCACTATTCTACAAAACCTTTTGCCTAGGACTAATGTTGGCTAGAGAAATATTCGGCAAGTCTCTGTTTCAACAATCACACCGCCCCAAATACTATGCCCTTTGGGGAAGGAATGTGCCTGCCTTTTGAATACGTAATTGTTTCAGCTTAACTGAAGTGACAGATAAAGTAGTAGGTTCTGGTTCCAGTCTTCCATACCAAATACTTGACTGGGAGGAGAAGTCCTAAATTCAAAGTGACAGGCTACCTGAATTGATTAGTTTTTGCATTTTTGAATGAAATGAGACTACTCGTTCCAAATATTCTGGGGTGAGTATTTCTCCTTGGCAAACTGGGAGGTGTGGGAACACGATATACTTCATTTCCTACGAAAATACACTTTGTAGAAGTTAAGTATCATTCCCCCTCTGTGCTAACCCCCAACCTAAAGGCAAAACAGTACTGCAATTGCAATTTACAGTAAATCAAATCCCTCTAATGTGCGTTAGTCATGTTCCAAAAATACTGTTGGATATGGCTTGGGGAAACAGCCTGATTTTTTTAACTGGAACTGGGGCAGTTCTAAGGAAATGCAGTAGTGCAACCTTGATAACCTGGGGAACCTGGTGAAAACCTGTTAAAACGATGTACTTCCAGTGTAACGGCCAGCACATGAGACTGGGACAAGTTGCATTGTTCCGTGCTGAAAGCAAATGCATTTGTAATCCTAGGGATAATACATGAGGGAAAAAAAACCCCGTTCATTCACTTTCTCAAAACACGCAGTACCATTTCTGAAGTGCATTATTCCTAGAGTAAATCTGAATCTCTCACTGTACCTGTCACAGAAGTTGGAAGGGTGTTTGACTTTTTTAGCTGCTCCCTTCTTTCTAGTCTTGACACAGCAGTCTCAATTTTCTTTTCCCCTTCTTGAGGTGTAGATTTCTGCAGTGTGCTTGTTTTGCTGCTGCTGCTTTTATTATCTGACTGATTACTTACAGCAGCCTAGAAGAGAGAAGGAAAACTGCTAAATGAGAAATAGTCTGTCATGTAGTGGCTACAAGTAAGAAATGTCACACTTCATGCTTTCATTCATCACCTGTCCTTTCCTTAACCTTCCTTTTCGGCAAAGACTCAAAACACTCTGATACTTCTAAAACTAGCAGTTATTAAAGACTGTAAAAAAAAAAAACAACACAAAGAAATTTGTCATGTTGTCATTTCAGTCAAAATATTGAACAGTTTGAGCCAGCCCTACCTGTTAAATACAGCACTGAAACACAGCGTGCATCTGTGGGCAACCTCACACCCACTGCTGTTTTCTTCCGCCAATTATCTATGTCTGTAATTATGCACGTGTCCATCAGAAATTTCAGTCTCATAACAAACATCAAAATATACTTAGTTATCCACATAACCTCCCTTTTCACCATCTGTGGTATCTATATACAGCATCACTGCTTGTGTAGCATCACTTCTGTACTGTAAGTAGAAGTGTTTTTCTTACTAATAGAAAACCATGGATAGTAAATAGCTATTTAAAGAACAGGAAAGAGGTGATACTTGAATTCAGTGCCTGCTTTAGGCAGTTGGATGTTTCACGTGACAGTTCATTTCTTTCATTCATCTACAATTTATCCAAGTAATACATTATGATAAAAATAAATTCAAACTTACTAGTATTCACCTATATTGACCTATAAATGAGTATTCCAGGTGTTATTCCCCAAGCATTAAGGCGTAACATCTTATTTACTCAAGCTTTGAAAGAACCATGTTGCATACAATTTTTCTGTTCCATCACCTGTGCAGTGGTCATGCTTATGATTGCCGTTAACCACGTCCTGATATTAAGGCATCAGAGTTTACCCTAAAATTGTCACACTACTGCACAGTATTTTCTCCTGGAGGTCTCAGTTTTGCAAAAGGGAACTCCAGACTTTCAGACTACTTTTTACTCACTGTCATTTTAGCTTTTATGAAATCTTACAAACCAAACATTAAAAAAAAAAAATCCCTTTCACATAATAAAATTACTGTAATTATGGTATCAGTATTTCTGATGGGCAGGTTTCTAAAGATTGTTTACATTTTCTTTAGCCAGCTTCTCTGCTTGCTTGGCCTCTCTGGCTTGTTTCCTCTCCTCCCTCGTAGCTTGCTGTTCACGAAATCCCTTTTGCTTTTGCAGCGCTAATGTAATCCAAAGTGGTTGTGAAGTTTCAACTTTTTCCATCAATTTAGAGCCATCTAAAGAGTGCCTGCTCTGGAGGACAGGTTTTTCTGAAAGAAAACATGAGAAGAATTGGTTAAGTAATGCACATCTCCTGTCTCAAGCAAACCGTTATACCTTCTCTACCTTGTGAACACTCCGGAGCTAAGCCCATTGAATGCCATGCCATTCACAGACCTTCGTGGGCTGTATGTCAAACCCTGAAACAGTTTTTATGCCTCAAGAATAAGACCTAATTCAATACACTCATACAGCTGTCCAAATTTATCCTTTTTTGTGAAAAAGCCTACCCCGGACTCTTAGAGCTATAGCCTAGTTTACTACATATTTAAGTGAAAGTGATGATACATATACACTGATTGTTTACACCTCTGATGGAAGGGATCCAGCCACTACGTACTGCAGTTGCCTGATTTTCCAGCCGTATTTAAGGGAAGAAGTCCAAACTTCAGCCAAATAAAGGGCACTGAAATGATGTACTCCTATAAATGCAGCCCCTCTTAAAAAATGGTTTGTTTATTTTTTTAAATCGTCACTTGAGCATCTGACTTTCTGTACCCTGCATGAAATTGGGGCTAGCACCGAGTATAGAGCTCTGAGCGGCAGGGAGCAGCATTGGGGTGCAAAGGTGCTCCTGCAGAGCTCAGTGAGCACAGAAACCCTCCACTGGCCCGGCTCTCCCAGGCCGGCAGCTGTGCCTCCAACTAGTTTCCATAACCCTCATTTAAAAATGGAATTGAAAGGAAAAAGTGTAAAAAAATTGAAAAAATAAGCAGCAATTCCACTGAGATACGGTTTTAGAAATGTCTTGATGCTTGCAAAATTCAAGATTGGAAAAAAATTGGGATTTCCCAATTAAATGCTGAGTTCCTGCCTTGCTCTTTTGAGTGTCCTTATGTGGAAAGGGTAATTTTTCCTCTTGTACAGAATACTATTTCAGGACACAGGGGCTTTCAACCCTCCTCTGAAGAGCTCACTATGGCTACTGTAATTGTTTCTATTACTGAAGAGTGCCCCTGAAATGCAGACTCCTATGCCCAGCTATATCAGGTTAGATAGAGAATTTGCCCAGGATAGGCACTATAAGGGGACCTAGATCTTAATATTTTTTCAGCTAGATAATATTCCCCTCAAGAATAGAAACAACATAATGTAAATTATAAAAATGACTCCCTCTGCTCTGATGACACCATTACACATGGAACAGACAGTCCATCCTCCGACTAACTAGGTAACATCTCTACCAAGGAAAACTCACACACACTTCAGTTACATCCTTGAAATTAACTTTCTTAAGCAGGTCACACTGGTCACGCTGTTTGTGTGTTTCTGAATTAAACTGTGGGGATGGGAAGTCCCATTCATTCAGACAACCCTAAGCAAAGTAGTGGTACTCCACAAATAACGTCAGGTAAAAATTCTAGCTTAAGGCCAAATGTCTTCCTCTGGACCTCCAGTATCTCATTTTGGAAATGCAGACAATAGCTAAATGACCTTTGAAAAATACTTACCCTTCTTCAATGGCTCAGGCTTTTTGTCATTTTTTTCTCTCCATGGAATACTTATAGATGGGAAAAACGACTTCTTTTCTCTGATTTCTTCCTCTTCATTTTTGTACTCATTGGATGGTGTGGGGTGCACTGCATTTGCTCTGTCTTCTTTTCTCCAGCCACCATCCGATTCAGCTTTAACCAACCTTTGCCCTAGCATATCAGCTAGGTTTGATCTGTTCATTTTAGAGAGAGGAGACGATGGTGGTGTCTGGCTGGTGGGCTTTGGAGCTAAAGCAGGTTTCTGTGGGACCAGTGACTTGCATGCTGGTTTCTCATGAGGGGGTAAAGCACTCTGACCAGTGGCTGGTAGGACCACTGGTGTGCATGCTGGTTGTGAAATCTCCACCACAGTAATTGAAGAGTCTTTTGAGTCTTTTAAAATACCAGGGACGTTTGCTCTCCCCATGCCAGGGGATGTACTCTCTGGTGGAGCAAAACCAGAGGATTCTTTCTCACCTTCTGTTGTAACTAGTGGGTCAGGCACACCATCAAAACTATCTCCGGCACTGTATCTTTTCTTTTTCCTTTGCTCTGCCTGTTGATCATAATGGAAACGTAAAGAGTAGTTTGTCCTTCGTAACTTTATCCCAAAAGGAGAAATATTTTCTTCTCCATTTGGTGCTGGTTTATCTGCTTTTTTTGTGCTGTTATTCTGCTGATTTTCCAGAGCACCGCGAAGTTCTGCCTGGGCTAATTCTTTACTCGGAGAATGAGGAAAACTTGGAACAAGGAAAGATGGAAGATCTTTTGCAAATTTACAGCCTTCTGTGTTGTCTGTCATTTCACTATGGGTTTCCATTTTCTCCTTAGCCTTTTCAGCTAAGTTATCCTTAAAAGTGGAAGCCACATCCTCCTTCAAATCAGAGGATGAGCCAGTGATTCTTCCCACAGCCACTGTTTCATTGCCTGTTGCTGCACTTACATTCTCAGCATCTGAACTGGTTTTTGAAGCTTCTGAAAATTTCTGCCATGCTGGTGTTATCGAGAACTTCGCATTTGCAGAGAGGGTTTTCCTCAAGTTACCATGGGGAGCACCCCGTCCTCGGGGTGTCCAGTCATCACTGTGTCTGCAGACACTTACTCGGTCTCTCTCGTTATATTTGCTGTTTTCTGCATTCTTTAGGATCCTGGAGCGGATAGAAGCCCACTCAGCTAGTACAGCCTGGTTGTTCAATGTCTCTTGTGCATATTTCATTTTACTGCTGCTGGGTTTGGGATCCTGGGTTTTTTTCTGGGCCTTCTCTGGTGAAGGAATATCCACATTTTTTCTCTCTTCTGTTAAGCCAAGTAATGATTTACAAGCTGTGTCCTTTATCTGGTTCAAGTTAACTGCTGTGCCACACAGCTGTGCTCCAGTAACCAAAATAGCTGTATGGGGTACACACACAGATGACGGGAGTGTATGAGAGCCCTTGCTGGAAGCATGCATCCTGCAGTCTTTGATGGATGGAGAAGAGAGTCCTGCTCCTCTGACGGGCATGACTGGACTCAGATTTACTTTCTGAAATATGATCTGTTTATCTCCAGAAGACACTTGAAATGTGAAGGGTCTGGATGCAGTTTGTCTTTCATCTACCTCTTGCCACCTAAGTTCTTCCCCTATTCGCTTTTGTTCCTGAGCCTCAACTTCTCTCTTCAGTTTCTGGGCTAGGACTTCTTCTGCTGTTTTATTCCCTTTTTCTGGCTGTTTGAGTTTTTGGGATCTTGATCCTTCTTGGAGCTTCTCCTCTACCACATGCCTATCAGCCCCTCCAGAACACAACTGATCCTTGTCCTGTTGCTGTTCTAAGGATTTTTCTTGTTGGTTTTGCTGAAGATTTTGTCCTTCTGTGTCTACCTTCTGCTCTTCCAGCTTGTTCCATTCTCGTTCATTTTGTTCCTTTTGCTGCTTCAGTTCATCTTGTTGCACACCCTCTGCACTTTCCATGTGCATTTGTTTCGTGAGCTTGTGTTTTCTCTGCTCTTCCCATTTCTTTTTCTTATCTGTTACTTGCTGGGGTTGTTCCTTCTCTGTCTTTTCTCCTTTCTCCTTCAAATGCTGCCTTTGTTCCTCCTGTTTCTTCTGTTGTTTGAGGCTGTCAGCTTCTTTCTCCTGCTTCAGTTTTATTTCAGCTTCTTGAAGCTCTTCTAGCTCTCGCCTCTGTTTTTCTTCCTTATTTTGTTCGAGGTCTTTTTGTTCCTCCAGCCAATTTCTTTCTTCTTCCTCTTGACACTGTTTTTCAATCTCGTGTTGCCTTAATTCTTCCAGCTCTAGCCTCTTCTGCTCCTCCAGCTCTCGTCTCTGTTTCTCCTCCAGCTCCTTGCGCCTCTGCTCTTCCCATTCCTGATGCTTCTGCTCCTCTAGCTCTTGCCTCTTCCGCTCCTCCAACTCCTGACATCTCCGCTCTTCCTGTTCCCAGAGCTTCTGCTCCTCCAGCTCTCGTCTCTGTTGCTCCTCCTGTTCCTGGAGCTTCTGCTCCTCCAGCTCTCGTCTCTGTCGCTCCTCCCATTCCTGTCGCTTCTGCTCCTGCAGCTCTCGTCTGTTGCTCCTCCTGTTCCTGGAGCTTCTGCTCCTCCAGCTCTCGTGCTCCTCCCACTCCTGTTGCCTGTCCTCCCAGCTCTCGTCTCTGTCGCTCCTCCCGTTCCTGTCGCTTCTGCTCCTCCAGCTCTTGTCTCTGTTGCTCCTCCAACTCCTTCTGCCTCTGCTTCTCCAGCTCTTGCCTCTTTTCAGCCTCCAGCAGTCTTCTCTCCTCTTTATGGCATGTCTGCTCTTCTATTTTCAAAGATGTCTCTCCTTCAAGGAGATACTGCCTCTCTTCTTCACAATGCCTTCTCTCCTGCTCTTTTTGCATCTGCTCAAGTTCTTGGCACTTTTGTTCTTCCATTTCTCTTTGTTCTTCCATTTCTACAATCTGCCTTATCCTTTCGGCCTCAAAGATCCCCCAGCGATCTTCAATTCTTTTCTCCTCTGCCAGCTGAAGCTGTTTCTGCTCATCTCTGTTCTGGATTAGCTTGTCTGCTATGATGTGTCCATTATAACCTGGGTATCTGTCTCCATACAGCTGAGTTTCTAGGTCCTCCGGCTCAAATTCTGTTATTGTTAAACTTTGTGATCCCTAAAATTGAGAGACGAGTTTGGAGTTACTGAATATTGCCTATTGGCTCGTTATTCTTTACAGTGAACAAACAATCAGTTGCAAATGCAAATCAACTTTTTTTTTTAAACAATGATTTAGATCTAGAGCCAACACACCAACACACCCACCCCAATTTATGGATCACATCATCATATATCCCATGCCTCTCACCTATTTGGATGATAGCCTTTAAAAGAAAGAAAACATCTCAACAGCGATAACAGTATAATGCTAAATATTGAATCACCATTTGGTGTACATGAGCTAATCCAGATTGAGACCTGCCATTTCAAATTTACAGAAGCCCGAGGAATAGAGCATAGGTTTCATATGCCTGTTCCACTACTTAGAACTCCATCCTTTAAGCCTGAAATAATGAGCACCTGCTTAAGGGCATTGTTTTGCCAGTTCTTTCATGGCAAATCTAGCTGTTACTTGCAGAGACAGAAGCTGTTGCCTGCAGAAAAGGGCTCTGCAATGCGAGCCAGGAAAGAACACTGCTCAGGGAAACACAATTTGGTTGCTTTTCACAAATCCTGAGCCAGGATATCTTCCTCCACTAGCTGTGCTGAGACTCCAATTCTGTTGCAGGAACAGTGGGACCATGCATGGACAGAGAACCTAGAGCTCCCCAGCAATACTGTACCGTACTGAGGCACATACTAACTGCTGACTGCTGCTTCTCTGTGCTTGCCCCACAGCCCTGGCATGTGGGTGCAATACCTGCAATAAACTGAATACAGATCTTCTTCACAGCTTACTCCTTGTCTCTGTAGCGACATGGTCTGAAGATGAGCTGCACCTGAAGAGCGCTTCCCAGCACTTTCCTTGAGGAAAACAGCTCAGCTAATGCCCTGTCTAGCTATCATTTGTTGAGCCATCATTTGGCTCCAGTTAAACATTCTGTATAAACAAGAGGTTTAAATTTAATTTCTTCATTGCAAGAGTGATAATTGCAAGTACAATGATGCAGAAGAAAGGACAGTGGCCTCTCCTGAACCCTGTAGTAGTTGAATAGTCTTGTCCCATTTACAAGCACTGGTAAGATGTCAGGATAAAAAACAAAAAAGCCATGCAGTAAGAGTACAAAGTGAGGATTTGATAGTTCACTCTAGCTGTAGCAAGAGCTGTGTTACTTCAGTCTTATTCTTTCTTATAAGACAATGATATTACCACTGTCAGAACCCATGCCAGTTTTAGAGAATCTATTTTTTTTCCCCCAACCAAATCTTGCACTATCAGATTGCCTATACCAGAGCAGCAATAACAGTGGCAGATATCCTTCAGACCTTTATGACCTAAATTTTTTACTAGAAAAACTAGAATCAGAAAGCTCTCCCAATGTAAAATCCTAGTGGAAGTACCTCAGGTGTAAGTAGTATTTGTCCCAACAGGCCATATTAAAACTTCTTTGCATCTTCTCTCCAGCTAGGGTTTCATCTTTAGGTCTTGATTTCAAGACAAAACGAAAGAAGCATGCATTTTGTTTTGCCCTGAAGACGCAAGGTTTGTCGAAGAAGCTTTCAATAGCTATCTCTAACAGTGTTCATCACATCTTAAGACAGTCCTGTCTATAGCTACTCCTGGTGCACTCAGTTAAGATTATTTTGTACCCAGCTTCAAAAGCAATCCCCCTCCTCTCACTATTTGGCCAGTGACTCAATACCTTTGTTAATCTCTTGTGCTTTCTTGACACCCTCTGCTTTTTTGGCTTCACTGACAGCTTGTGTTTAGCTGCACTGTTGTCTAGACGAGCAACAGCCTGGGGAACTGCATCCAAATTGATTGTTTCAATTGTGCCAGAACAGGAAAATTGTCTTTTTGGCCGAGATGATTTGACTGGAGTGACCTGTTTGTATCACAAACACAAGAAGCTATTATTAAGCTATTTGTTCAATTTAAATAAATAAATAAAGAAAAAAAGAAAAAGAAAGAACGAAAGAACACACACACACACACACACAAAAAATTTGCAGTTTTGAATTCAAAGGAGTTATTAACAGAAAAGATTTCAAACCCTGTTTTTCCATTATACAAATCATGAACTTTGGACATGAAAGTTACAGCTGTAATATTTTTCTATTTCCAGTATTACACGTTTTTATACTTTTCACTTAAAAATTACTTAGACCATTCTAACTGAAGTTTTTTCACAGTTTAGCTCCACTCAGAAGTTGTTGGGAATGGGAAGGGCAGCAGCAGAGTTTTAAGCAACACCAAACACTGGGACATTTTAAAGTTTGCTTACTGTGGAAGCAATATCTACATCTTTAAATGATTTAGATTATACACTTTAGGCAAGAGCAAGTCAGATTGACTTATCTAAGCATTATAATAGAACAGCTACAGAGCTGTACTGTCTGCATGGGAGATGACTATGGTATTGGATCTCAGACTGGCACAGTGCCTGTGGAAAACCTTCCCTCCACAGTCATGTGGAGTTGTCCAAGCTAGCACCAAAGAACAGCTAAAAATAAAATAAGACAATACTGGCTTTGATTGGTGCTTTTTTCTCTTGCCCTTCAAATATTTGGGTTCAGAAAGTGCAAATACAAAGTGATTTAGTGAGACTCCTCTCATGAATAAATACAGTGGCACTGTATGTCTAGACATGTAAGAGTGAGCCTGTAATCAGTCTCTCCTGTAAGTCACTGAGCTATCATCCTGAGACTGGTATTTGGCACAATCCAAGTGGAAAAAGAAGACAGAAAAAAAAAGAAGGGAGAAGACATCTTCTGTAAGGAAAGAAAATCACATACATTGTTTTCAAGACAGCTCTGTAATCTTCTGAGGTTAAACATATGCTAATTAGGGAACCAATTACTTAAAAGCTGATGGAACATTTTGCATATGCTTACTGAATTACATGTAGGCATAACAAAGTAGTAGAAATACTTATGAAAATTATGACTCTATGATTAATACATCAAATGCAGGAATGCTGCAAGACTGGCAGAGACCGAGTTCTGCTGTTTCCTGCAATCAACTCTTACAGATTTCTCAATCTTAGTTATTGCTTATTTACTAGCCTCCAAACTGCGCAACGTTCACAAAATCTTGGATGATCATGGAACAATGAAATGTGTATTAAAGCAAAAACTGCCAGGCTTCTAATAACTAAAATTAGAAATTAACTTGGTGCAAACCGAGTGTAAAAGTTTTGTTACCTTTTCTTCCACTTCATGTCTTGTTCCAGGCAAATTCATTGTTCTCAACAAAGCTGGGGTGTCAGTGGACTAGAAAACAAGATTACCACAGCTAGATATTAAAATGCAAAGGATCTAACAAATATGGTTCAAAGGACTTGTGAAATCATGCATGTTAGAGTAGGATTTTTACCCTGTTCCCTGTCACTGCCGGATGGATGGATAAACAATTCTTGTTCCTAAATGCTGTGAGCCTTGAATCACTGCTGTCTATAGAGAAGCAGTTGCTGCTACAAGACTCTACAAAAGGCAAAATGCTCACGCTTCCTTAGCAAGATAACCAGGTTCCGAATCAAAAGAAAGAGCACAGCTTTGTAGGATTTCAATCAGCTCTTAATAACTTTATTTTCTCCTGATCTACACCTAAGGAAAAAAAATAGGAACTTGATCAGGCATTACCTCTGCTGCAAAGAGTTTCAACTCCAGATTCTTGATGACTCCTCTTACAAAGCAAACCAGCTCCCCCAGAGCAATCGGAGCCTATCAGTCACTAGGACTCCTTAGCTACCGTCCCTCTCCCAGCCATCTCACAGGAGGGGATTTTTAAGGCGCAGGGGTCGAAGCAGCATTCATCACACACAGAAACATTGTTTTTGATCATTATATCACAGTATTACTTCATAACCTAATGCGTGTTGGGATCCCATTACACCAGGAGCACATGATTGTTAGT
This sequence comes from Aptenodytes forsteri, assembly GCF_000699145.1. Lineage (NCBI taxonomy): Eukaryota > Metazoa > Chordata > Aves > Sphenisciformes > Spheniscidae > Aptenodytes > Aptenodytes forsteri. The sequence continues at coordinate 7,123,726 of NW_008795127.1, forward strand.
ATAACGCCTAAAAAATCAGCTTTACAAATAGAAGTTAAATGAAACGCAGAACTCTTGCCATCGATCCAAGTTACTCAGTCGGGAAAATCAAAAGTCACAAAGCAACTCAGGAAACCTGTTTGAAGTAGAGCCGCACCACGTGGTCCTGGCCACCAACTCCTGACAGAAGCCACCCCGTCCCCCCAGGACCTATGCAGATAAGCACACAGAGGAGTTACAAGGCCAACAGCAGAGACAGGAACAGAAACCAGGCAAGCCACTGCGCACCAGAAATCCGTGTTTAAGCAGGTAATGAGTAGCACACAGTAAGAGAAAAGGAAAGTACCGAGTGCTCTGGCTGACCCTATGCACGTAGCATTGGTTTGTGGTGTCTGTAATCTCCTCTGAGTAGGGATGTTTGCTCCTTCAGTATTTGGAAAAAGAACTATGCAAAGGGGCATTAATTTTGTTTTCAAAACATAATATTTAAAAGAGTAGGTTGTAAGGACTGAATCTCTCCCTCCTTATGACACAAAGACACTCCAGTGTTTTTTTCGTGCTTGAGTTATTTTCTCCTTTGAGCTGGAGGTCACTAGGTGACATTCAGGTCTCCTGCAGGACCCAGCAAGAAGGCTGTCTGCAGAGAATGTATGCTGGTATCAAACACAGAGTCTCACCTAGTACCAGGGTACATAGCCAAAACCTGTCCACAATCCCACTGCACTTTTTGTGTGCGCAGGATGCTCTTGATTCACCTTAACTGATTGCTTCAAAAGGGAGAATTTGTGAAGCACAAGAAATATACCTTACTTCGACTGCATTTTTATCCTTCCAGACTGCAGAGGGAGAGGCGTGAGTGTGCAGGTCCTATCCAAACGCCTGGCTCCCTGACAGATCCGACCACAGCCACGAAGGAAGTGGTCACAGAGGAGCTATGTTGCCCCTTGAAGACTGATGAAGAATTTGGGCCACCTCAGCCATAAATCTCACTTCTGTGTGTTTGCCTGAATATAGGCATGAGCTGCAGAGGACGCTTACTGCCTTTGCCTTTCACACAGCTAGCACTAGTGCTAATGAACACAAGCTGAGGCCCATGCCCTGGTGTCCCTCCAGGATCTTATAGGCTGCATGCACATGGTGGGTTGCTGTGTGTCTTCCCCAGCGGTTCCCAGGCACAAAGTCAGCCTCCTCCAGGCAGGGAGGGATGTTCCTCTGTCCACCGCACTCCCTTCAGCCATTACAGCAACACACAGAACCAGTCTCGCCTTAGAGGATTGCCAGAGAGCTTCCATCACTCGCCGTGTTTCTTCATTCCTGAACAAGCCCTTTCTGGACACCTGAATGCCTGCAGTTCCTAGTATCAAAATCTTCATGGATAACTTGAATAATTATTTGAATTATACTGGATGTTTGGATTTAGGGAACATTCTCAAAATGTTTCTCCCCCTTCTTTGCCTTCAGTTCCTGTCCACGAGAAATACGAATATTTACCCCAAGACCCAGCATTTTACGGATTTAGGCTCCATGCCTCTCTTACTTTGGAATGATTTTCCTTTTTGCCATTTGATGCTGTGCACAACTTTCCATGCTGGGAAGTCCATATTTCAAGACATTTTCTGTCTCAGAAAAATTTCCTGTCTTCTAGCTGCACTGCGAGTGATATCTGCACTGCTGGAAGTTCAGAGCAGACGTTCAAACCGGTAATTCTGTGGGACCCGGCTCAGGATGCCAAGAGCACACACTTCTCACCAGTCAAAGCAGCACGAGCTGAGAGATCCCACCCACATAAAACAGCCCGCTGAGCTCAGCTACACCCCACTGGAGACATCTGCTATGCCCCAGTGAACTTTACTGTTTTAATACTGCTATAATGTCATGAATACGTCGATTTAAAGTGCTTACTTTATTACCACTGTCTGAGATCACTGTGTCCTGCTGAGCCTCAATCTCCATGGGGCTTTTGAGCAATGCATCCTCTTCCATACTAGCGTTTGCCTCCCCCATTGTCCTCACAGAAACTGTCATTTGTGGAGGCTGCCCAAATTTTATATTCTTGGCCAACTGTTGCTGAAAAACAAGAAAAGAAAAAAACAGTATTTATATTATGAGCAAAACAAGCCAAGTGTAGCACGCACCCCTTCTCCACGTGAAAGCTGCACAGAAACACTCAGGGCAACTTCTGACTCTGGATAAAAAGGTCAACTTGAGGCTCACATTGCTGCAACATGGTGGCCATCCCCTCTTCCTTCTCCCCACAAAGTGACCAAGGTCAGGAACTTACTGCATGACTTCTGATTTTGGATGACCAACTTGAGTTCTCATCAAGCTGACAACCTTTGAAAACTTATTGTGAATTTTGAAACATTCCTTCTCTTTTTTTAATCTATGTCCTAAATTAAGACTTTGTTTATACAAGCTAATTATGAAGCCTTACTGTTGCAAAGAAATAAGATCATGAGCCAAATGTACATTGAGAAGCTAAAACAGCCCCAAAAGGCAACCTTTTTCTTCTCCAGCCCCCAAACCCTGCATCTCATGCATCTGTAGTTCTTAAAGATATCCTTACTGTAACGTTTAGTCGTTAAGTTTTAAATGTTAAGGGTTTGACATAAGCCTGCCTTAGAGGAGGCAAATTCGCAAACGAGGGGAAACCCAGCTTCTTTTAGATGCTTGATCTCATAGGAACAGTGCACAAACTCATGTCTGCTCATGCTCACATGCACTGCCACATCACCACTTTTGCACAAAGAAGTTTATGCAGGGGACACGCAGTAGATGAATGGATAAAAGAGCTTTCTTACCATTTATTTTCCTTGTTTAAGTAATCTTCTCTCAAGGGTTACAAGAAAGTACTCTTGAATTATATCAAGAGTAAGATGAGTAAAATAAGTAGCATAATATATCTGTCCTCTGGTAGGATGAATTGGAGAAATTACAGCCCTGGCTACTGCAGAGACACATACCATACAGTCTTTGAAAGTGAACTTTTTGCAAAAGAGTTAGAAGAAATTCTCTAGAAGAAGCAATTAGAGTAAGGAACATTTATTGATAGATTTTCTTTCTGAAGTATTTCAGGGAATCATTCTCAGTTAGGAAGGAAGGAACCATGGAGTTATTTTCCTGCTTTACTCTCGTTCAAGCACAGAAAATTCTCCAAAGGAGATCTCCCATTTCTGTCTTGTGTTACTATGAACATCTACAGCTCAGCAATACTCAGTTCAGCTGTGCAGCTTCTATTCAGTGGGAATGTCAGGTACATAGACGGACCCCTGACACGAGTTTGTCGCTGAGAACTGCAGAAGACTGGTGTAGATAGCATGTAAAACAAAGATTTATTTTTTCCCTATAGCACAGAACCAGTAGCATGGCTTAGGTGAGCAGTTGGCAAGGGAAGATATGCTTTAGTAGCAGCGGATGGACCTCTAAAAGGATTCAGGTCAGATCAGTCTTGCTTGCCATCGTTGCCCAGTTGACTAGACTCTAAAAGTTGATGCATATTACCCGAAAACATTACCAGATTTCGATATTGAACTATTAAGACAAAAAGAACATGCAGAGACTCCTCATAATCAGGTTATTAAATTAGAATAGTTTTTCTCAGGCTCCTCATTGAGTTATGCATTATTTATGCCCATTTGGATTTTGGCAGAAAGTAATGAAATTCATCTAGTACATCATTTTGGCGTAGTGGGCAGTTTTGAATGGCAGTTTTATTCCTGCCTAGATTACTGGCAGTGCAGCCGTAGTCTAAAGGGAGGGGTTTTACCAAGCCCTCCCAAGCTGTCATGTTAGCAGTGCAACTCTCTGACTTGAAATCTTGTATGTTTCCACTGCGTAAATGGGAGTTGGAGAGAGCAAACAGGTCTGTATTAGATGGTGTGAAGGCTGTAATTCTGCTCTATTACTGCAGGTCCTCTGAGGCTAGTAGAAAATTACTTCAGAACAGCTTCTAATTTGATAATGTGTTTTCTAAGTTGAGGCTGCTCCTTTCTTCTTACAAAAGAAGTACTGGTCCGTATTGGGACCGGTACTGTTTAATATCTTCATCAGTGCCATAGACAGTGGGATCAAGTGCACCCTCAGCAAGTTTGCAGATGACACCAAGCTGAGTGGTGCGGTCGACACGCCAGAGGGACGGGATGCCATCCAGAGGGACCTGGACAAGTTCAAGAAGTGGGCCCGTGTGAACCTCGTGAGGTTTAACAAGGCCAAGTGCAAGGTCCTGCACCTGGGTCGGG
>NW_008795127.1:7128426-7137874 GCF_000699145.1 Aptenodytes forsteri
GGCAGACTTTTTAGCACGGCCTGTTGTGACAGGACAAGGGGGAATGGCTTTAAACTAAAGGGGGGTAGATTTAGACTAGATAGAAGGAAGAAATTTTTTACGCTGAGGGTGGTGACACACTGGCACAGGTTGCCCAGAGAGGTGGTGGATGCCCCATTGCTGGAAACATTCACGGTCAGGTTGGACGGGGCTCTGAGCAACCTGATCTAGTTGAAGATGTCCCTGCTTATTGCAGGGGGGTTGGACTAGATGACCTTTAGAGGTCCCTTCCAACCCAAACTATTCTATGATTCTATGATAAAAGCCATATGCCTAGACAAATAATTCTCCCAGGCAGAAAGCTGGAACTCTCAGCATTACCTGAGCAACTACCCAAGAAACTAAGGATTTGTGCATCTGTTCCATGGGGAGAACATGCACGCATGTACGTATTGCTTATAATGTGTTTTGGAGGAAGGGATGGTGTGTTATTCTCTTGATCTTCTCATCAAGTTCTTGATCTGCCATGTGTGCAATGCACAGTGGGAGTTGTGTGGTGATGGAGCTACTGTGGAGAATGGTCTGTGCTTTAAAAAGAATGGCCTTTTTAATTGTCATCAAGGATGCTTGAGGGCTCTGCCGTAAAAATGTGTATTTGTATATATAAAAGTTTAAAATGTTATTTTCCTGATATTTCCAGGAAATAGAGTATCCTCAATATTTATGGACTGTACACAGGTGGTTTTTTTAATTACTTCAAAGTTTTAAAAGTTTATTTGCTCAGACTTGCATAAATTAGTTTGAATATTGAAGTAGAAACTCTAGTAGCCCTCACATTCCTTCCAGGACAGAAGGCTCTTTTCTGTATTATTTATTTATTGAAATTTTTAAACAAATTTAGCTTAAATGAATGCCACTAATAGTTTTCCATTGGCCAGTTCCTTTCAGTGCATTCTGATCTCCAAAGCTGATGCTGAATACCAAATGTCAAAATCTCAAATAGCTTATTGTTACCGCTGAGCAAATTAATTCTTACTGCTTTCAAAGAGCAATGTAAAACCTGCTCCTTGTTCTTTTTTAAAACATGCTTATACTGTAACTACAGTGCAATTATACTCTCTCAAAAAAATTCGTACAGATACATTTTCTACCTGGTCAATCATAAAAACCCTAAAAATGCATCATCCCTGAAAGAAAAGAAAAACCTCACAACTTTTACTTGGAAGAACACACACAGTCCAACCCAGAGATGGAGAGATACATCAATTTAAGCTGCAAGGCCATTGAGAAGAGGCCATATTCCCTGAAAAGGAGCATCTGCTTTAAATTTCTCTAAAGTTTCAGTGTTTAGACATATATTTCTGAACACAAAACTATAAATCCTCTGTACTTGAGAATTCCCTGTGCTGACAGCATGTAGATGATGGTTACCTAAGGAGGACTGTTTGCAACCCCGGCCATTGAAAGTTGCAGGCATGACATTTTGTTCTTCTACCATTGCAGAGTCATGCACAGGGTGTTTAAATACCCTTTTGGAAATCTCCATAGATGCATATTGATCTCAGTTAAACGAACCTGGTCTCTTTTGGTTTGTGCAAGAAGGCTTGTAATTTAGCAGCAAGAAATCACCATCCTGCTCCAAAATCTAGCTGTCAGCTAGAAGCAGAAGGAAAGAGATGAACGTTTCCTGCCTGCACCGTCCACTTCCAGCCTTATCAACTCCAATGTGCTGTCCCAGTCCCTCAGTTTGTAGCCAGTGGACAGATTTTTCCACAGGACTTACAAACCATTCTCAGCACCAAAACAGCATGGCTACCACATATGACAATTATACCATGAAACAGCAGCTGGAGGGACCACACATACAGGGGAGCTTCAGAATGGGATCATCAAGCTGTGCTCCAGACCAGGTTTACCTCATCCCTGAATTTTTTTCTATGAGATTCAAGAGGTGCATGAGAGTTTGCCTATTCACACCCAACCCGGGTGGCTATTGGTGCGGTGCCATTCAGCGTGAGGTGAGGGGCAGGGCTGCACATCCAATAAAGGCAAAGAAATACTGGGAATTTTTTAAAAAAAAAGTTTGCACTCATCCAATTTTTAAAATCGTCCTCAGTAACTGGACCATGACACAGGCCCACTTTCATTCAACGCAAAATAATTTGCTAAAATGTGATACTATTTAACTGACATCTTTACACCAGCTTACTGTTAATAACTTCAGAAATAAAACTCCTAAGTTAAATTGCTCTGCATTGGTTGGCACCTGCAGCAAATTAAAAAGCTTAGACTTTCAAAGCACTCTTTGTGTTTGCATAGGAAATGCCACAGAACAAACTTTCCATATTAACCGGCAGAGAGCCCAGATCAGGCTGTACATCTTTCACTCCATTTGGCTCCTCTTCTGCGTACATGCCTGCTTGCATGCCTGTTGGATTCAGCCCCCTGAAGCCATATCATTCTTATGGCTCCATGCCTGGAGTGAATCCAAAACCGGATCCACTGAGCTGCTTACTCTGTTCAGTTAAAAATCATTAAAACAGAGCGTACTGTTTCAGCTGATTCCATTCAAGCAAGTCTTACAAGAAATGCTGGTCATATTTTGCCTTCAACTCAAATACCTATTTTTCATGTCTGTTTGCAATGCCCAGATATATAAATAAAGGAAATCATGTTTTCTAGTTATATATAATTGTGAAATAATGACTTAATCAATAATACTTTTCCTGGGAAGAGCCATACTATTGAAATTCCACTTGATCCTGTACAGTCTCTCACAGTGACCCAAAAATCAAATGCCTTGGGAATATATAAGAACAGGGCGAGCCCGCACTGAGATTTTCCTTGTAAACGCTCCAATGATTTGTGGTATCTGAGGACTTTTGGAGTCAACAGCCAGTTGGGAACTTTTCTTTTATGAATTTGTTTCATTGCTCTTTGAACTTTTATAAATATTTCACAAATAACAGTGCTGTATGACAATGAGTTCTACAGTCCAACTATGCATAAAGAAATATCTGTTTTGGTTTGAAAGTGTTACTAGTTTCAACTGATGCTCATGTGTTCTCATGCTGTGAAAGACTGAATAATTGTCCTCTATTAATCTTCTCAATTCCACTCATGATTTCATGCAAGTCTATCATATTCTCTCTCTTATAATTTCTTTTCTAGGCTGAAAAGACCGTTTACCTAACTGTTCTTTCTATGGAAGTGAGTCCACTTCTTTATCCAAACAGGAAAATCTGCAGCGTATCTAAACAAGCAAAACACCCCACATAAGCAATGTTTGGTTTTTTTCCTTTAAATCAGAGAGAGAGAATAAACTGGAAAGCATCATGTGAGAAGTTATATTGCTACAGCTGGAGGCTTTAGAAAGTAAACTAGATGTAAAATTAACATGTAAACTTACTGAAAAGGAGGAAAATAAGAAGTATTGGTGTTTTGGATATAAGATGCAGGGAGGGAACTATTCCACGCTCCATTGCTGGAGCAGCATGTGGTTTGGGGCACTACACCTCAAGAAAGGTTTTGAGAGAGTCCACAATAGAAGAATGGTGAATAAGCAAACTGTATATGGATCTCTAGCAAACTGTATATGGATCTCTAGAGACATGTATTTGCAGCAAATCCAGATGCAAATGAAGATTTCGGTATACAGTGGCAATGGACCACTTACTGATGTTCACGTGTTAAGAGCAAGACTTTCTGAAGAAGCCTGAAGATGCAGGATCTGTGGCATTTGTCACCCGAGTCTCTCTTTGCAGACTGCCAAAAGCAAAGCACATGTGAGCAAGGAAAATGGAAGCTCATTTCCAGGGCTTAATATGATCATAGGAAAAAGGGGGTCTGCCCCAGAAATGCTAGAATGATTAAGAAAAAAATGATAAATTCAGTTTATGAAGTGAAAACAATTGTCAAATGTGAAGAAAACAATTAGGCTGCGGTGGCACTAGAAAATATTGGCAACAGAGAAATGAATTGTAAGAAATACAAAGCTGGGCAATCATGCAGTGAAAATTCACTCCCAATTCTATAAAATGCAGAGCATCAAGTTAAAAGATAACAGCTTTGAGGTTTAGCAAAAGACTTTGTAGCCTTGTTGAGATCTGGGCAATATCAAACAGAAACAACAATGGGAATGACTGGTAGAATACAGATGTGCAATGCACAGTAGGGGAAGCAGCAGCTTGATCGTTAGCTAAGATATGTTAATGATTAAAAGAAATGGGATCCAAAACTGAACAGTCATTAGGTCTGACAGGAAGAAAATGATTGGGAACATTCGTCATTACAAAGCCAGGGAAATGTGCATTTAAAAAGTGGTCCTTTAGAATTTGACCAAGAAGTCTGGATTCCCAAGACATGTTTGAACATAATTAATATCTGTGTAATAAATGGGTGTTTTACAAATTTACAGAGCAGAGGGTTTGTTTGTTTTAAACCACGTGGTCACATGAAACAGAAAAGATGTAGCCCAGTAGTTCCTAAATGCAATAAGCCACAGGCCAGGTGTTTTACATTTACAGAGCAGAGGGTTTGTTTGTTTTAAACCACGTGGTCACATGAAACAGAAAAGATATAGCCCAGAGTTCCTAAATGCAATAAGCCACAGGCCATAGTCAAACTTTAATATTTCTTGCAGCTGACTGCCACAGCCTCATGGATGGCAGATGACCTGAGATACTTTCAGTGAAGGCAAGAGGCGGAGGGTGGTCACATGAAACAGAAAAGATGTAGCCCAGTAGTTCCTAAATGCAATAAGCCACAGGCCATAGTCAAACTTTAATATTTCTTGCAGCTGACTGCCACAGCCTCATGGATGGCAGATGACCTGAGATACTTTCAGTGAAGGCAAGAGGCGGAGAACAAGCTGTCCTCCTGCCTCCAGAGGCAGCAGCGGTGCCACACCACGGTATTGTCACAGCAAAAGGGAGATAATGGCTTAGACACATCAAGATACTAACGCTCAAAACAAGTTTCCGTTTTACTTGCTACAGTTTTGGTGGGTCTGAAACAAAAACTGTCTCCTGTTCATTTGCTGACCATTTCTGGCAAACATCAGTAGTAGGAAGAAAAGTCACAGCTGCAAAATGTGAGGAAGTGGATCTAACACACTTTGATGCAAGAAAAAACCCGCACTAACTTAGGAAAGGGAAGGATGTAAAAACAAGCTCCCAGAGTTTCTTTTAGGTTTGTTCTGACACACTGCTAGATTTAGATTTTAAAAATTCCTTGTGTCTCATTCACAGTCCTGTATGAGAAGTAAAAGCACCAGAGAATGCACCAGTATGAGAAGTAAAGCACCAGATCCCCAGAAACTGAGTTCAGCATTAAGAGTACCAGTGCCTGGGTACCATCTCTTTGTGGGAGCAGGTTCAGGCTGGCTTTCTACACTGGATTTTAAAAGCTAGGTAATGATAAATCTCAGCAGATCCAAAGGACAAGGAAAAGACTGCTTTTACAACAGCAGATGGCTTGAGCCAACACAAAATAACTCCAGGATACACAAAGGCTATTGGAGGTTAACAAAGCACGTGCTAAAACCTTTGAACATGACCAAATCCATTTACAGAAAGCCTGATAAGATGAATGCTGCCGATCAATAAAAAGAAATGAGAGCTATTCCATAAAGAACTAATTTACCTTGCACACATAATCAGAAAGAGAGAATTCCTACAATAAGAAGCTGAATCAGTGCATACGCTGGCCAGCTGCCCAGACTGCTACAGAGTTTTGCACCATTACACAACATTTTTTGTGGGTTCATCAACACTCCAAAGTCAGCAGAAATGCAAGGTGAGAAGGGGGAACGACTTTGGTGGTCAGCAGAATGAGATCCAGCACCGTCAGTATTAAATGGCTTGCATTTCTATTCTGATTTCAAAACCCTTTTCACCATGCTATCAGTTGGGCTTGTAAGCACAGTGCCTCTTCCAAAAAAGATTTAAGTTTTCCAGGAATGTTCATTGTACCACCTCCAAAAAAATCCTGAAAAAGGTTAAAATCTGCAGAGCTTTTGATCTCCGTATGGAATACAGCGAGTTCGGAGCCAGCACAGGGCACTGAATCCTGGCAACACTTCTTTACTGAGGAGCACCTTGCCAGGCAACTGGAAACTGGAAATGCTGTGCTTCCACCGTGACATACAAGCCTGGGCAAAATCACAGTAATGCTGGTGGCATAGCAATGACTCTACCAGGAACTGGCCACAGAATTGGTTTTAAGGAGTGGAGCGCTCTTCAGAAGAGATGACTGTCTCCTCTTGTTCCACCACTTGAAGAAATACAGATGTTCCCAGTGGGAGTGAGCTTGCAGAAAGGGACTTCAAAGTAGACACAAGCTTCTGATAACTGGAGACCAAGTGTTTTCTGTGACTGCAAAATCACGCAGCGAGCAGTCTCCTTTTAGAATACTACAGCAGGAAAAAAGGATAGGGTATGGAATGCATAAAACCTTCAGACAGGAACGATATCCAAATAACTGGTCAGATCCTGGAACTCAACTCTAAGGTCAACCTAAAAATGTGCAATGGGATTTTGGCATGATCTTGTCCTAAAACTCAGGGAACAGTTGCAGAAATCATGGCTAGGGAAATGGGGACAGTTATGTGCTGGGCAGCAGGTTTTGCAGATACAAGAGATGGCCCCCGGGCTTGTTATAAGGAGCCTTTCCATGGGGTTATGAAAAAAATCCATGTACATTTAGATTAATATATAACTTCTGTGTAAATATGTAAATAGTTGAAAGTGTCATTTACAATCTATTATGCATTTGCTTTCTGATTGAATGGGTTGCTCTGGATATCACCATCATCTGTAGAGTGGGAAAAGCTGAATCGGGGATGTTGTTACAGGCTGGGTTGCAGCTATATTAAAATGATAAAAATGAACTACTGTCCTTCAATTTTAAATAAAAAGGTAAGCACACTTTTGACATCAAGCAGCTGAAACAATGCTGCCCCTTAAAATACATGGAAGTAACCACACCAAAAAAGACTCATGCAAAGTTCACACGAGCAAGAGCGTATCACTGGCTATTTATTTTGTGACTTTCAAGGGTGATTATTTTTGCTTTAATTTTCTTGAGTTACCATCAGCTTACTGAAGATGGTTGTTAGCAACTTCAGTAACTGTACTTTTTATCATGTCTCTGAGTTTAGTGGAGGCAATAATTTCCACTGGAAACTTAAGGTGAGTTTGGAAATAGGAGAAGCCACTCCTGCAAAGTGAAAAGGTATTCAGAGAAAAGCTAACGTACTGAAACCAAGATGAGATCCAACAGATAGGGAGGGCACAGCTCCCTGCAGAAGTCAGTGAGCTTTGTATCCAAAGGACACTCAAACATTCTGCAAGACAGGTCCAACTACCTCACATCTTTGTCCAGAGTCAGCAGTCATTTAAAATACAATGGTTTCTAGGCTGGAAAGTAGCATGTGTTGAATCTACCTGACCCAGGGAAATTTAAGCTGAAAAAACAGCACAGAGAAATTGGAGCTGTCCTAGTGTGGTTTTGACTTCAAAGTTCATCCACAGTCAGCACAGCCAACACCATTCAGGTGCTCTGTCTGCTGACAGCACCATGCAGGAAGAAGGAACAATTTCATCCTGAATGTCAGATCTGTCTACTGTGCATGATCTCTCACTCACCAGAAAAGATGGACTGCAGGTGGACTTTGGAGGTAAAAGAAATAAATGGTATTTTACTAGTCAGCTGCAGAGTAACGGCACCTACACAGCATTAAAAATTTATCAGCATTTTGACAGGACATGTCAGCATCCTCAGCAATAAACTGAAACGTGCTTCTGAAGGACAGCTCTTTCAAGGTCTAGATAGCCATAGAGCTGGGAATCTTACAGATGTACAAGAAGTAAAGCAAAAAATTAGTTCGAGCACTAATGGGACAGAGTTCTGGAAAAGAAGGGAAAGCAGGTCATGTAAAGCTCTTTAGAAGCAAATACCCAAATGTGTTGTTTATGTAGTTACTTATGCGCTGTTTGCTTTGGAGAGATAAACAAATCCACCTTTCATGAGAACCATTGAAAGGACAGGGAAAAAAAGAAGGAGAAAAAAAAAGGTAGTATGTATAAAAGGATAATTAAATCGGCTTTGCAAAGAAGTCTCACTCTGCATGCTGTTCCCTGCCACCAACAGCACCTCATTTTTTCACTCAGTACCACACCTGTAGGTCCCAGGCATACAGATCAGGATATGCCAAAACCATGAGTTCAATTCAAATGAGTTCCACAAGATGCAGACATTTCTGCAGATTTGCTTGCAGCATCACTGCCGTACCTTTCAAGATCAAAACCTAGATCTTCTGCAGATTATCCGAATTATTTACAGGGCTTTTGGCCAGATGACTTACATGGTTGAGAAACTGCCCCAAGGCTATTGAAAAAGCAACTCACCTTTATCCACATTTAACACATTCTGGAGACCATTTTCCACACATTTTAAATATTTTTCCCACTTACAATTTCTTACCTGAAGAGTTTTGACTTTTCCTAAAACGTTCTCCTGTGACATTGCTTGGATGGCCTGTTCACTTTCTGTTCTCCCATCAGGTATAAAAATACTGTCATGGGAAAAAGCTCGACTGCCCATAGAATAATGGGAGGACCTGGAAAAAAACAGTTAAAAAATAAATAAGCACAGCAATTAATTTATGAGAGTGACCCTTCATATCATAGCTGCTCTGTTGTAGAGATTTTCCCTCCCCCTTGCCTTCTACAGAAAAGCTTTGAACATTCTCAGAAGAGGGGTATTCAAACATTTTCTGCTATCAAAAGTTTAACGGAGGTACACGATTCCTTCACGTACAGTTTTCCTCCTTGGAAGGACATAGAGAGGGATGTTTTTAATAGGCATGTTGAGAAGGTCAATCAATTTTCCTTAGAAGTGTCAAATCTAAATGTTACTTTTAGGATACAGGGTAGATGATGATGGTGATGCATACATGACCATGCTGCATCTTTCAGAAAGCCTGCATTTGTGCTTAGTCCCAATGCTTGGGACCTGCTGTCATGCTTAGTCAAAGAAAAACAGCAGGTCCCAAGCAAAGGTAGCACTATAACACAAAAAGGGGTAAAACACTCTAGTAACCTACTTCTAAAGAGCTACCTTGTTTGGCTGATTACTTAGCTGTTCCTATCACCACGAGTATGATCACACTGACAATAAAATGTTATCATCAACCCCCCGAATTGATACGAAGCTTATTACACCATCCCGTGTGGGTTTGATTAGTAACAAACAGAGAGAGATGCTCATGTGTTACTGTTAAACTAGATACCGATGCCAAGGAGGAGAGTGCGTCACGAACGACCTACTTATATGGCTGCTCTAAATCCATGGGCAAAGGGATTAAACAAAAAGTGGTTTAAGTTACTGGAGATTTTAAAGGCTCATCAAGAAAACTGAGAATTAAAAAAAAAGGTTTGGAGGTTGTTGCTTTGGGGTTTGGGGGCAT
>NW_008795127.1:7138305-7163963 GCF_000699145.1 Aptenodytes forsteri
AAAACCAGGGAAGATGACACTTCCAGAGAGAGGGATAAGCAAAACAACAAGAAAAATTAAAGCCTCATATATTTAAAAAAATCAGTATATTACCTTTTTCACCCTTCTAAAATGTGCTAATTGTTTATAAATTGCTCAAAATATTTCTATTCATACTTTGAAAAAAAAATGTTTGGAATGTATTTATTATATTTTTATCTCATTTTTTTTCCTGGGCTATGGAAATAATCTTTTTAAGTAAAAATTATAATCTTTTCTTACCAAGAAAGAATGTTATATGGGGTTACATTAACTTTTTATAATGGATTAAATGATAGGCTATTCTTGACTTTTCTAACAAAATTTCTTACAGGTAACCTGAATATAATAGAAAAAAAGCCACCCACAACCTCTTACTCTCTCTAGTTTATATTTAAAATACATTTACACTCACAAAATAAATCATCCAAGCTTTTGGGGAGCACACACACAGCTCCCTATATCATTTCATCCTCCATGAAAGCACAGACTAACTGAAAAACTATTTTTTACCCAAAATTAATATTTGAACAACATGCTTCAGTTGAAACAAACCAGCACACAACCAAGCAAAGAGCTGGTCAATATTTCATAGCATTTTTAGCCATCAAAGAGGGGAGACATTTAACTGATGCTATATTCTGTTTTAGATTTTTTTTTAAATAAAAACCACAACTTGATTGCCTTTGGCTGCTAAAGGTAATACACCTTCTTTTAGAAACCTTTTATTAGAGAAACCATAAAAGTATATTTTTAAACCCTCTTCTAAAAAGGTTTCTATACCGAATCGTCATGACTCAGCCTGTACACAGAGCTGTGGTAAAATTGCGTGGCATTGGAATATATCTACCTTCCTTGGCCACCCATGAACCACAGTTTGAGAAATGCCACTTAAACAGAGACAAATTCCTAGCAGGCCTGGCTTGCAAAATGAGTGGTTTGACATGAAGCTGAGTGCGAGTTGGCTTTTTTCATATAACCATGTAGGTCTGTTTGAACCGAAAGCTCCAGCACTGCATTCAACAAGGGGGGGGGGCGGGGGGGGGAGCCGGAATATCCAGCAAAAACTGAAAAAGGGGGGCGGGGGGGGGAGTCTGTATTCACAGCCAAAACTGAGAGGAACATGCAAAACTTGACAAACCAACCCATGCCAACCCCTCCTGCATTTGCACGGTTCAGTATGTGAAACTGCTGCAGGTGCAGAAGGCAAGGCCAGTGGGAATTTATCGTTTACTATTTACCTTTGAGCTGAGAGATCTGCTGAGGATGCATAATCCAGGTCATATTGTGCTCCAGAGAGGATCCTCTCTCAAAGATTTTTCCAGCAATACTGTGGCTCAGATACTTATGGCTTTGTCTCACAGCTATTCACCATACACGTGACACCATTTTCCCCTTTTACTGTCCAGTGGATTGGTGTTCTTATACTTAAAATTAGACAGCTCATGTTTATCCCTATTGTTTGTTACAACTAATTAGTAGGCGAGGGTTGCAACTCAGGCACCAAAGAGTTCAGTGACTTGTTGGCAAGTCGTTCTTGACCTTACTAATGAATCTGTTAATATATAAGTTGGGAACAGACAACCTGCAGCTTTTGAACTGAACAGGGTTTGCTAGCAGTTCAAACCCCAAAACTTCAGCTGACCAGAAGCAGGGATGCTCTGGCAGTAGGAACTGCCCCATAATATGAGTCCCTGAAATGGAAGAAAAGAGCAACTGCTGGGGTCGGTGCTGGTGGACCACCTAGGACATGGCTGTGGATGAAGATCTTCCCCATTCTGCTACAGAGCTAAGGACACCTTTAGTGATCTACTCTCACCTCCTGCCTGTGAACTAATCCAACGAATCTCCTGACTGTTTAAGATACACAGGACACCGGCTTTTGGCTATGTGAGGATTTGGGTTTATGGCTAGTGTGGTGAGACTTGTTAAAATGTCATTTAAAGCTTCCTTTGGGACACCAGGTCATGTGAAAGAGCTTGGGAGCTTCATGTGACCTGCAATCATAAGAACATCACCACTGGAAGTCCAACCTTATCTCTGACAAGTGCCCGCAGGGGTACCGATGCCAGGTTAGGACCATGCTACGCATGTACAGCATCTCTCTCTGATGTTCTCCCATACGCCAACTGCTTTCAATTTAGGCACTTCCTCGTTACACGGCATCACACATTTGTGTTTCATAGAGCTGAGGCCAAACATATCTGAAAGCTTTTGTCCGTTTTTGTTTCCTTATTAACTTGCTGCCAAAACAAACATACTCCAAATTGTCAGAACGCATGAAACATTCAAAAGAAATCCCACAGTGAATTAACCCAAGATTCCTCTCTACTGTATCCCCTCAAAATGCTTTGCAGATATACTGGATATTTCAGAACCGGGTGACTGAGTAATTTTGCTAGCCACATGTCCAATAACTGGCAAAAATGTTTTAAGAATTTTGCTTAAATGTCTATGTAGGCTAAAGTACATTAGAAAAAACATTCACACATTGTAGTAACCTAGTTTCTTTTACAGGCAAGTTTAAATAGCGTTTAAGGTGTTTTCCAGGCTATTTGAACTTTCTGAAAGGTCTCTTATTTTACTCACTTGGAGCCCACAATCCTTTCAAATCTTCCCAGCTGTGAGTTTGACAGATTATATCACAAAGGTCCTTTTTCCACCCCTTTTTTCACTCTCCTCATGTTCTACTTTCGGAAAGACTGAATTTCTTTTAAGTCATAATACAGTATGAATAATTGAGTTTACTTCACTGCTACCACCATTCCCATCTCTGAAATTTTTCTTAGAAGCCTTTATACAATAACATCCTCACAATCCACATCTACAGACTGTGCTTCAGAAAGCCCTCCCCTCAATTAAAAGGCATGTTGACATCAGGAATGGCTTTTGATAGATTCATGGTATGTCAGAGACCTGGGCTACAGTCATAGCCATGGTTGAAGGTATTACAGTTTCAAACTGCATTATCACTTCCAAGAGATGTGGGAAAACAGTGGTGTGCTGGTTTTGGCTGGGGTAGAGTTAATTTTCTTCATAGTAGCTAGTATGGGGCTATGTTTTGGATTTGTGCTGGAAACAGTGTTGATAACACAGGGATGTTTTAGCTATTGCTGAGCAGTGCTTACACAGAGTCAAGGCCTTTTCTGCTTCTCACCCCACCCCACCAGCGAGCAGGCTGGGGGTGCACAAGAAGCTGGGAGGGGACACAGCCGGGACAGCTGACCCCAACTGACCACAGGGATATTCCACACCATATGACGTCATGCTCAGCATATAAAGCTGGGGGAAGAAGAAGGAAGGGGGGGACGTTCGGAGTGATGGCGTTTGTCTTCCCAAGTAACTGTTACGTGTGGTGGAGCCCTGCTTTCCTGGAGATGGCTGAACACCTGCCTGACAATGGGAAGTAGTGAATGAATTCCTTGTTTTGCTCTGCTCGTGTGTGCGGCTTTTGCTTTACCTATTAAACTGCCTTTACCTCAACCCATGAGTTTTCTCACTTTTACTCTTCCGATTCTCTCCCCCATCCCACCAGGGCGGAGTGGTGCTTAGTTGCTGGCTGGGGTTAAACCACAACAAGTGGCATCAGTTTATGAGCACTTCTGTTGATAATACTGATGATGGCACTTCAGAGGCTGTTTGTGCTGAAAATAATTGAATCATCATCTGACTCACTTCCAGAAACCTGACTAAATTAAATGAATTATGGATGTGCTATACCAAAATACAAAGCACTTTTAGCAAATCCTTAAAGATGTTCTCTCTGAAGATGTGTTGCAACCCAAGTATCATGTTCCAGTTTCAGTTCCAATACACAAATTTTCAAAATGAATTATCTCATACTCAAAGCAAAGTTAAATTGCATTCGTTCTCAGAGTTTTCTTTGACACACCTGTGTCCCTCTTCAGATTCCTGAAGATAGGTTGGAATACTCGGTTTCTCAGCAAAACTAAGAACATACTTTTCACCTTCTTTTATTAGGATGAAAGTCTTAAGAACTACTACATTTTTGAGAATGTACGAGGGGTTCTTTGATAAACATGGGCCTTGGCACAAAAAGAGTGCACCAGGATATGTCTTTATCTTGAGGGTACCCTAAGAGCATAAAAGTACAGCAGAGCCAATCACCCCACAGGATTTTTACAAATAATTAAGCCAGTAGCGTCAAACAGGTGGGAAATAGAGCAAGACATGGAGTACGAGGACCACACCACATCTTGACCATGGACATGATGTGGACTCCTAGCCCAGGTTTAACTGTATTTAGCTGTAAAAAGAGTTGCCTCAAATACATCTCGCCCCTAACTAGCTTTTGTCTGCACAAAATGAATATGTTTCTCAGACTCCTTGTTTAACTCAGTGCTGATAAATTCATTCCCCTGGAAAGGGAGAACACCTTCTGTTATATTTCAGACTTCTGGAAGAATCCCAGAAAACCACAGGTAAAACAGATTACGCAGATATTGGAAGTATCATAGATCTAATGTATCTATGTATGAATTTGGCTTGCAAAAATCTCTGTGCAGTAACCCCTCTTTACATTACTCACTCTTGCTGAGGTGTCTGTGTGTACTAAGAAACTAGGAAATGTGAAACAAATCTTTCACAGCAGAATGGGACCACCCTGAGCCTACAAGAACAGTCTTACTCCTCTCCCATGAAGACCAGCAAACTGAGAGAGATTGCTCTTTGGACCCCCATCAGCCATCCACTGCTATGCATCGTTATCTGTTTAGGATGCAATTGTCCGTCAGCTATAGATACTCCAAGTCAGGACTGGGTGAGGTATCACCCTATCTCCCTTTATCCTCCTCCCTGCGTGTTCCCATCACCTCTTTTGTGCCTGCTTAGTGCTCACGGTTCACATGAAACAATTCAGAAAGCTGTTCTGACTGAATAACTAACAACAAAAAAAAAATGCCCAACAAAACTCAAAAACCCACAAAACTTCCTGGTTTGGCTGAGCAAACACTGACACAAGCTTCCATGCTAGCTGCATGTCCAGAGAGCCACTGGAAAGAGTCAGACAACTGCAGTCCAGATTTCAATCAGCATATACTGCTGTGGGACTGCACCCTTAAGTACACCAGAGTGTGTGCAGGGGTAATACTGCACAGGATACAAGGCTAAGTTTACCTCGGTACTGGTGGCTATTATGTTTTAGACCCCATTTTTCTCCAGAGCTATTTCTCCTCTCAAAGGCAAACGTGGGGTCCTTAAAAAGGGGAAGTTTTGCCAGCAGGGAACACTGAGGTCTCAGCCCTTGCATAATCCTGTATCGGTGCATTACTGTAGTACAGAAAGCTCGCACCACCAATTGCCTCTTCGGTGTGTCATAAATGTTCCTCCCACTCCGATATTAAAATGTTAGAAATAGAAACTGCAAAATAAAGGGAAAGAATGAGTTGTTCTGTTCTTTCATGTTTGTAGAGACTGACTCCAAAAAAAACCCAGTCTCATGACTTTCACTCTTTTAGATTTCCATTAGAAACCGATTCTGTAATCATTAGAGATCAGAGCCAACTTTTTAACATAAAGCCATTTTTAACACTAAAAAATTCACAAAGCATGCAAAGCAAGAACGAGTTTGTTTTAGCCAGGTACTGACACTTAGTATAATCCCTTCAAAGACATCTGAGAGTCACCTCCCAGAATAGTGCCCCAAGGAAATGACAAGTGCAGTGATAGGTTGCCCTTACTTAATGTTTTGTTTTAAAAAAGAAATCTGATTCCAACTCTTTGCATCTCCCATGAATGTCCCCAGGGCAGCTAGAGATGAAAAACATAAATTGCATTTTATAGTCATTCCAGAGATGCATTAATACTGTAATAGAGGAAAATGGATTATAATTCTGAGCTGTATTTTTAGTGTCCTCTCTTTCATCTGTCATGCTGGAATGTGAGTTTTAGTTCTAACTCACGCCTAGATGGGGAATATTGTCCATGCCGCAACATAAGTCTGAGTTACAACTGTGCTTAGATGGCACGTTGCTTCATTGGATTAACAAACCTGTAAACATGGTCCTTACAAGCTGAACAGGCAAAAGGGAGATCTTTTAGCAGGGTAGTTGAAGGATTCCTTTTCATAAAATAAACTTAGGGATCACTTCTGTGCTCAATCTAAAGATATATCCATATCGCCTTCAGGAACTGCCAAACCTCAGGGCACTAACTCTGTGAAAACTGCACAGTCCCATTGTTACGACCCACCAGAGTCCCACTGACGCCAATGACCCGTTTTGCAGTCTCTGTGTTAGTAGCTCTGCTCGTTTCAAAAGACATCATGCAACATTGTGTTATACAAAGCTCCAGTTTGATGTCATCAGGAGATCTGTAACCTATGAACTTACTGTAAATTAATTTTTTTTAAAGGTAGGGATCAAGCCTAGTTTTGAGTAGCTGATGCATCTTTAATGCATGCTAATAATCTAGCC
Source organism: Aptenodytes forsteri (assembly GCF_000699145.1). Classification (NCBI taxonomy): domain Eukaryota; kingdom Metazoa; phylum Chordata; class Aves; order Sphenisciformes; family Spheniscidae; genus Aptenodytes; species Aptenodytes forsteri. The sequence continues at coordinate 7,144,758 of NW_008795127.1, forward strand.
AAAATCATGATCATTAAGGGCATAGAAATTAATCATGGGAGGTGTCAGGGCCCTGAGTGCACTAAGAAGCTTTAATGTCCCTGACCAGCCTCACTTGGGACCTCCACCCACACACGGGTCCAGGAGCTCTATTTAAAACCACAGTTGAGGCTTTGGTCCCTGCCTGAGTTATGCTGGAGGAGTGCTGGTCTCCAGCTCAGCCACAACTGTGCCTGGCCATGAAGTCTCTTGACCCAGACCTCAATTTGCAGACTGATTTCCTGGCTTGCCCTTGGCCCTGCCTTCCCACTGTGGACCTGCGGGGTGATCAATGGATCTGATCCTGACCTACAGACTGACTTCCTGGCTCAGCCTCAGACCTGCCTTATCATCCAGATATTGCCTTATCGGTACTCCTGGTTGGACCTGGCCACCATCCCAGGATCTGTCCTGCTTGTCTTGCTTAGATACTGTGGGACTGGGCCCTGGGTGATGAGGCCCCTACCCTGCTGTGGGATCCCCCTTGGTGCTCCGCTTGCCTTCCCTTGAGGGAGGAGCCCTGCCCTTGCTGCTTTCTGACAAGAAGGTAATGAGGTGGGACTAGAGAGTTCTTGACACATGAATTTTATATACTTATTCACCAAATCCTCCAACCTCAGAAAGTGTCAGTATGCAGAGCAATGAAAGGCATCACTCTGGTTTTCAGTAACTCTGCAAGTGAATCCCTAACACAGCTTGAGGATTGTGGACAAGTCACCAGTTGAAATATGCAGGCTAGTGGAAGGAACAGGGCTCTAAATGGTCCAAATTTCACATGTGACCTGGCAATCCACTGTGTGTGACACTATTCTATCAAACAGCAGCATATGCTTATGCAAAATTTGCTCTAAAATATGGCAAAATGTAGAGAAAAGGAAGTGAAAAGTTTAAGTTAGCCTTGGCAGGAATAAGCCCTATATAGCGATTGCATTTAACTCATAAGGAAGGAAAGGAAGAGGAAATAAGACAGCACGTTATATTACAGGTGACAACTCTGCTCGGTTTGAGCCCAGTCCCAGACCTTACCAGCTGCAGAAAAGGCAGTTGCCATGCAGAATCTGCAAGGAAATAAAGTATATGATGATTAGGAGGGGGAATGCAATGAAACATCCAAAAGGGGGGCAAGGGAGAAGACAAGTAGACAGTAGGGCAGCCTAACCTTTCAGGGAGACTAAAGCAAGACAGCGTTTCTGATGGAAGAAGTGAAGACCAGAGTTTGGGGAAGAAAAAAAAAAGTTCTGGGATTATTAAGGTGAAAATGAAGCTAGTCGTGATCAGGGTTGAGGACGAAAGACAATGAAAAAAGGAGACAGACACAGAGTGGGACCTGGTATAAAATGTTAACAGCTGTTGCAGAGACAAAGCCTACTGAAGGGTTCTCAGGATCACATACAAACTACAGCGTACATAACGAGGCATCTTTGCACTCAAGTAGCAGCTGAAAAAAAATAAAAATGGCAAGTTGATGGATTTAGTGCGAATTTCTAGTAAGCGTTAAAATTGCAACAAGTGGTGAAAAGTCCTAGCTCACATACCTGAGAACAAAGCTTCTGGAGCACAAAGACTTAATCAAGTTGGTCATAGGAGGGAGGAAGGCAAGAGCTGAGGTGTCAAGAAAGGGTAAGATCAACAAAACTGCTGAGCATGATGTTAATCTTATGTTCTGTCAAGACACCTGGGACCATTTCAAGAAGGCTTTCCCCACTCCTCCGCCCTGACTGCATGTCACTCAGTACATGTCAGAAATAGCCACTCATACATAGTTGTGGCTCCTATCCCTGTGGTGTTCAGCTGTAATACAAATCACAGAAAAGGTGGTGAAACAACTCTAATTTCACCAACACCTGTTATGAATCCTATAAAAGGATCCACGCAAATGAAGAACTGGAGAGAGCAAAGCTGCTCTTTGCCATAACCTTTTCTGTCCTGGAACACCCCTTCATTCCCACAATACACCTTGTAACCCAGAAGTAAGAAACTTGTTCAACATGGATCCATGTCAGCTGACACAAGTGAGGAAAATCCAAGCATGCTTTGTTTCTAAAAGCCTTGCAATATCCATATGTTGCTTTGCTCTGCTTGGGCTTGAAGAAATACTTATTGAAATCAGAGTGCTGCTAAGATGAAGTCTCCAGGAGAAGGTGGACACCGAGCACCACTGCACCAAGGCACTCCCACTGGAGTCAGGAAGGCACTCAAAACAAGACACTTACAAGGGACATTAGGAGACTGACAAAAGCCACTTGCAGAAATCAGGCTAATAAGCAAAAGAAAAAAGAAGAAATTGCCCAGTGTATGAAAATTGGATGTGACAGAGGGAAGATATCTTGGGAGCTCTTTGAAGCTGCAAACAGGTAGACAGATCACTTTTTTGGGGGTCTAGATTGCTTCATACAAAACTGCCCAATGCTGCATGGAAACGTGTCAAAGTAGTGGCTGAAATTGTCCAAGAAGGAAGCAGGACATTCCCCTGGACCCAAAACACAAAAGCTTGAGATTCTTTAGGTCTGCTTGTTTTCATGTTTAGCCAGCACCTTCAATTCACAGGGATTTATGAATGTGTGAGTATACTACCAACTAATAAACCAATACATCAAATAAAGTTTTCTTATTCTTCCTATTTTAACAAAGCAGATTCTTGCAAGTTATCATTTATAGGTTGTTGGGTTTCCCTCCTCCCCACTCTCAAATTTAGAAATGGAACAGCTGAACTGTTGGTGAATCATTTTCACGAGAGCAAATGCTCTAATAGTCATGCATAAAAAAACAATACACGGATGTTAAAAGGTTATACACGAGGCTTACAATTTGAGTTGGAGGTAAAAGCAAGACTTCACTTTATGAAGATTTTAAAATATCATGAGCTGCTTTTGGACCTTTTGGAACAGACTGTGTGCCAACAACTACTTTGATATGTCTGCTTTATAAGAGTCCATCTAAACAAGATGCCAAAAGCAGACCCTACCTTGGGATCAAGCCTTTAGTGAAATCCCTGAGGTGGCCTGGAGCAGGAACGTGAATCTTTCTGTCCTGCTGCTGATTGTCATCTGCACCAAATTTGATGTTTGCAGGTAGTACAGGACAATGCTAAGAAAAGACAACCGTAACATCTGTCCTACTCTTTTCGCTATCCCCCACCAAAGTAACATGGGAGACACTCTTCACGTGAAGCGCGTTACCCATTCAGATGACGTGGAAATCTGAGCTGCAAGGTGAACGTGCCATCAGAGCAGGGGCTGGGATTGCTGAAGAGGCAATGCAAAGTCCAGAAAGAAAGAGACAGAGCAGTTTCTCCTGATTGGTTTTTTTTTTCCTTACTTAATCAATCACCACATATTGTTTCAAGGTACATGTCAGGTAATTACCTGAGCAGTAATAAAAGAGTCACTTGAGAGATGAGGAAAATATAATTACATTCATTTTTCAGGCAAGTCTCTATGACGACGAGAGTGAATGCCATTGATCAGCAGTTAGTAACCAAGGCCACATTTGACGCAGATGAGTTGTTCTCATTCACATGAAATGCAAAATGAAAATTAAATATTCAGAAACTAAAATGGAGATACAAGAGATGACTAACAGTGAACAAACTGTATCACCTCCTAGACCTGGCTTACATAATATGCTGTTATTGGAGGAGGAGAAGACCACAAACACCTGCAGAAATTCCCAAGCTGAATGCGCTGTTTAGAAAAATCAGATGAATAATTTTGTTTTCAGAGGTAAATACTCAGCTGGGAACAAGCACATAAAGGGTGGCAGAGCACTGAACTAGCCTCTCCTATCTCTAACTTCTGTGAAAACAACCACAAGAATACAGGTCCCAATCTGGACCCTCCAGAAGAACCTGCATTTTATTTGTTGTACGTATTTTCTCAAAGCTGTGGTATTCCTGCTATCCATGTATGCACGAACTCAGTATAAACTGCACTCACAGTAACAAAGTTCACACAGGCTAAAAACAGACATAATGATGAAAGTACACTTAGTGCTGCCTTTTTTTTCACTTGTTGCCATCATTCTCTCCTTGCTTACAGAGGACCAACTCTTTGCTTAGACCTCCTCCTATCAGTAAAGAATTCATAAAATTACTCCTCCTTCTCTTTTACATTCCTCTGCGATTCATCATTTGTTTCCACTTTCTGTAGGTTTCTTTCTCAAATTTCAGCACGTTAAAGAGATCATGACTTAGCCATGTTGATAGCTATACCTCCTATCTTTTTTCTGCCTGAAAATTTGTGCTTGTGCCCTTTGTGGCCATTCAGGCGCAGAATTCAAAATTAATGTAAAATTAAAATTTATACTTTACAGGTCAAATACCTCTTACATAAACAATAACAGCTGTCTGGAATTTATTGCCGAAACCACAACTCAACTGACTGATCAAATCTTGATCACGTTATTTTCCCTCTAAAAAATACTTCAAGGAAGGCCAGTAGTGGCCAAGTATCCTCCAAGAAATGTGTTACGCGCGTGCCCCATTCCATGGAAGCCCCATCTATGCGTCACTGACATTCTTTCCACCACTGCCCTTGGCCTCTCTTAAGCAGAGAGAAGCCAAATTTGCACTATAAACGCTGATGGCTGGTACGAAACCACCGTCTCCTTTCCACGTTCAGACTGTCTGTGGCTTTTGGACTCAGGTGTAAAGCACCAGTGAAACAGCCCAACCCACCCAGCCCCTGACAAAAATTACTTTTAGCAAATTACTAAATGAAGGCCTCTTAAGATGACAATGAAATGCTTTTTTTTTCCCCTCCTCTCCCCAGTCCTCCTTCTGCTCTTTTCAAATGGAAAGATTCACTCTTGGCGTTGGCAGGCGGACTGCCCGGAGATATTCAGATGTCAGTTCTTACGAGGAGACAGCCGCTCACACAACTTGCAGCTCCATACAGATGCGTGACCTGGCTTGTGCTGCATCTTTGGCACTGCGTCCCGGTTTGTCACCCTGGGGCCTCCCCCCCTGGGAACTTCCCATCACAAGCAATAAAACTCCTGATGCAGCTTGGGAACACACTGTGCTCCTTGCCCCAGCTTTGGTCCATAAACACTTTATTGCTTATTTTGCTTACCTATATAGCCTAGTGAGGAGAACTGTGCAAAATACTTGCCTTAAATCCATGCGAAGTCTGTCTTTGAGTGCAGACACTGGGCAAATATTACAAAAAGTACTGAAAGATTGTCCTTCAGCTCTGCATATGCTCAGTTTACATTTCTAGAATTGAAGTTTCCTGGCAAGACGTCAGGACAATTGTCAAGGAAAGATAATTTTGAAGTTCTGCTGGTAAAATTGTCAGAAACCAAACTTTATATTTGCAAGGGAATTCATTTGGCTTCTACAATCATTGTAGAAGAAATCAGTGCAATTATACGATCTCTCTGAATTATCTGATCAAGTGCAACAAGGATACAGCTTGAATAGCAAATAGCAACTTTGCTTGCCAAAATGAGGCATTTTCAAAGAACTAACACATTTGCAGAAATCACACTGCTCACGCACGTGGTCCCCACAAGCAGAAAAGAAGCTGAATTCATTAGCTGAGTAGAAACCGCTGTACAGTTTAGCACAGCTCTACTAGGCAAAGAGCTGGGTGATTCGCGGTCCAGTCCCAATAGCAATTCATGCTGACAAAGGTTCAGCAAATACTGGGCAAAGTCGTTTACAAGACAGGAAATCTCTCATGCTTTCTTCTTCACAGACAGTCTTCCTCAGCATATATAGAGAACTAAGATCTTTAGCTGATTTCTTCATAATGAGGATGACTTTATGTAGGTGACCTGAGAACAGTTTTACAGGGATTATGCAGAACTTGATGGGGATTTACAAATAAAGGGGTCCCACTTCATGGACAGACACATTCAAGAGACTGAACGTTGCCAAGACTTTTCCCTGGAAGAAGATCAATGTTGTCACACTTGAGTCTTAAAGACCTGACAGATCTACTTCCAGGTCCTTTGAAATATTACATTCAGCCCAAGTAAAGGCACTCTGTATAAGAAAAGCGAAAGGTACCCTGTATAAGAAAAATGTAATTCCTTGCTGCCTCTGCACATCAACCCAGAATGACAAATTTTTCGTAGGGCACCACGCAGGTGCCCTTTCATGTATTTCCTCACAATGCTTGCTTAGTGTCAACTGTGACAAATAAGACAAATACAGAATCTTACAAAGTGCCAAATCATAGCCTCAGAACAGAAGCTTCTGGAGAATTTAGTGAAGCTCCACAAATGTAATTTACCTTGTCTTGTAACAAGCACTTCTATTTCCCAGCTCATACGGTTAGGACAGAAAGTTAATGAATACAGTTTTAACTTTGTAAACTCGAGAAGGGCAATATAAAAGTGGAAAAAGGAATTCCAGTCTTTCACAAGGCAGGGCAAGACAAATTGCAAACCTGGGAACTGCAAAACAACATGGGTGAATAAATAGGTTGAAGTGTGCACACATCAGGATACCAAGCAAGTTATTTGCATCTGATGAGTCCAGGAAGTAGCTGTAAGAAAGGATGGACGGGAAGATCTCTCAGGCTGCTTCCAACTCAGCTAGTCAATCTACACCATATGCAGATTACCTAAATTGCTCCTGGTATGTCTGTATCACCCAGTCGGCTCAGTCTCTATTAGAGGTTAAGGCATTAGCTCCAAGCAGGCTTGTAAGCCAATACACCACGCAGTGAAATACTAGCTTAGGTCTTGGAAGCAATACAGATCTCTTATTTAGCCTATACTCATTTATTTTCTTGTCTCTACCTTCCTGAAGCAGCTTTCTTCCTTAGTATCTTTTCAAAATAATAACCTCCCCCTCCCCAAAACAAAACAAAAAGTCCACATGAACCATCTGCAGATAACAAATTAATGTACTTTACAGGTTAATGAAGAAATATAGCTCTACTAAGGGAACGGGAGCATCCCTGAACTTCATTGCAAAACTGGAACTTTTGTTATGCTTTTGTATAGATACAGTTATATATGTTGTATATTCTTAAAGAGTTTGAAGCAGACAGTTTTATAAAACGACTCAAGGTTTTGGTTATATAAATATACTACTAGTTATTTATATTTGCTCTGGTCCGTTTCTATATGAATAATGGAAGGTATGGTAATGTATTTACTGTTAGACAACTTATAAACAACTGCATATATTATTTTACTTAGATAGCTTATCTCTGCATTCAATTCATAAACATTTGAAATTATACTAAAGGCAAAAAAAGTATAACAGATGGAAGCAACGCTGCTGAAAACAGAAAAGGGTGGCAAAGCTAAGCTCCCCAAAGCAATCTAATGCACTGCACTTAACATCTATGCTTGTTGTAAGATGAGTAATGTGGCAAACACTACCTGCAAACTGAAAATTATTATCAAATCCCATCCAAATTTGCACCATGAAGCCCGACGGGGAAAACAGAGTTTTGACTGAGTATTTCTAGCAGGCTAAAACAGAAGCACCTCTCACGAATCACAAGCGCAGAAAGAAATGTTCCACTTGAAATGAGTCGTGGGACCCTTCACATTTGCTAATCCCCTGTGATTTAAATTCTGCAGTCTAGTTTATTCCTCTAGAGACTTATGTTTAATGCCTTTATTAATTAGAAAAATTAATATGTTTAAAAATGCAAGCATTTAGCCGTCTCACAAGGGTCTGTCACACCTTCCCTTCACCGTTGACGAATGGGACAAGTTCCCATATCACTGGTTGTTTCTGGGCGCAGCACTGCATTTTCAGTTACACTGAATGGGAAAACCCTGATAGCGAGATCCCTTTGTTTTGCTCTTGTTCACTAGTTTGCTCCTGAGGCAAAAGGTACTGTAACTTCCTACAGTTGCTCGGCATCATGCACACAGGCAGTGCAACGCAATAGGAGTCAGTCACGTCTCCATCTACACCGTGACTATGCTCAGTCTTGATTTTCTGAAAAGCTGGGAGAGGCAGAAGAGGTGCACAATATTGCATTGCAGAAACCAAGGGGGAAACCTAGAACTGAGAGAATTTCACGGAATGGAACAAAAAATCCAGAAGCTTAAAAAAAAACCCCAAACACCACATTTTTACAACTATGATTTTGCACCACTGAAAATACTCTGCAGAGTGATGTTTCTGATACACATTTCTTTCTTGAGCAGGGAAATTTGGTATGTTTTTTTGATCCTCTCAGATTTTTTTACTTTCACACTCCCCAGTGCAAACAGTTCCTTTTTTTCCAAAGAAGCAGGCTTTGTGGCCAAAGTCAACTAACCTCTCTGAGACTTTCAGTTGGAAAGTGAAATAAGTATTACTGACCCAATTAGTTTGTGCATCTGGTCTTGCTCTTTTTTGTTGTTGGGGTGGGGTTTTTTTGTTTTGGTTTTTTTTTTTTTTTCTGTTCTGTTCCTAGTTAGATATTGCTGACTAGTTAACTCTGTGCAGTTTTTCTCCCATCATTTCTGCAGCAAATTCTCATGCTCTCCTCCTGTCCTCTCTTGTCACTGGAATACAATCTATTTCCCGGTGTCTCTCTCCCCTGTCTTCCTCCTTCTACTCTACATTCAATTCGGATCAGAATAAAAGCATCCTGTTTGTTGACCCCAACTACAGGGCAAAAACTGAACGGGATAGACTGAAAGAGGATGTCTCCGTCCTGACCCAGAGATAGCACCTTGCAGGGAAAAGTATGCAATAAAGTATCTGTAGCAGCCAGTTCAAGTTTCCCTTTCCCCAGTATTAAAAACACAGATGCCGTTAATACCTCTGCTCAGGTGTTTGCCATGGAGTTCTAGTAAATCACGGAGCCAGATTCAAATTAATTTCTGCTTCACCCTGGGATTTCTTTTTTGCAGACCGGCACATGTACCCAATAAGAAACACGTGCAAGAAGTGAGACCTCTGGGTCTGCAGCAGCGGGTGTCACGTTCAGAGGAGGGACAGAGATGCATACGCTTCCTAACAAGCAGTGTACAACTTGCTACCACTCGGCGGAGGGAGAATTTAATTCCATTAAAAGCAGGGAGAACAAGCCTTGTGTTTGCACGGGCTGGCAGCAGACCCGTGTGAGCTTACCTCAGACCACTGTTTGGCTCTTCATCGGAGGAGAAGGTGCCGTTGCAGACGTTGCCGAAGGAGTGGCTGGGCTTCAGTTTGGCTTCCTCGCAGTCTGACGTGGGCTCTCTTTTCTTCCTCTTACCAAAGAGCTTCTTGAAAGGCTGGAATTTGCCTGCTTTTTTCTTGTCTGTGGACAAACAGGCACAGGGCTGAGGGACGCGGTGCCTCGGCACAGCTTACAAACACACACCGCCGCAGCAGCTTCAAAGGAAGAATGAGGTCAAAGAGCAAGTCACCAGCCCGAAGCAGACCGGTGCTTGCCATGTAAATGCAGGGCTGCAACTCACTGTTGACGCGTCATACTGACAAAGCGAACGTAAGAGCATTAAAACATCTGCTCTCGAGTTTAAGGATCTGCTTGGAGGTGTCAGTGCAGCCAAACATTTGGATGTAGAGAAAGGCTAATTTTGTAGAGACAGAATTTATTTATTATTTATTATTTGAGGCTCATTTTTAGGCTTTACACCACACTTCTGTTTTGACCTTTTCACCAGAAGACAAGCACTGCTTTGGTCACCCCACTTTGGCAGGTGCTGGATCCTCTGCCTTGAATTAAAAGCAATTGAAAACAGCCTACTATATTGTACTTACGTAGCCTCATAACTAGACAAGTCAATTTGCAAATGAACAAAGAGAACAGGATAAAGTTCTATTGGTTTGCTGGTGGGTTACTGCAATAAACATCCAGCTTTATATCAGCAAAGTCAATATATTTTTCTGACTTTTTTTCCCCCAAGTAACTGAGGACAGAATTTGACCAAGCATTTCTTCCTTGAGTCGCTTAAACTTTAAAAGCTGCACCAAAAAAGCACGGCAAAAAGACAAAACAGACATGAAGACAGGAACAAGAAATTAAAAAGTTAACCAGAAAAAAGCAACGTTTTTTTCCACCAAAGACTGAAGAAAATAAATGCAGCTTCAAACTACTTTCCCCACATCTAGTAAAAAGAAGTACCAACAGTTTCTTGTTAACCATTGCCAAGAAGAGGTTAATTTCTCTGGTTTGGGATGCACCAAGGAATTTCTGAAACATCATAACTGTCAAAGAGCTTAATTTCTTTTCTGCCTCTACTTAATTTTGCATTGAATCTACTTAAAACAAGCTATTTAAAAAAAAATAAAACGCAACAAACTTTTAGCCTCCTATCATAATCCAGTTTGAGAAGCATCATGTTGTACTGGTGACAAATATTTTCATAAGCTATTTAAAACCCTATATGTGCTTTTCTCCCAGGCTGCGTGCATACACACTTCCTCAGCACGCTCTACTCTTCCTATGAGCTGTTGCTGGTTGCAAAGTACATAGAAGGCCCCTGTAGGAACATTTGACCAGGAAATATGAAAAATCTTCTGTAGGGCAATAGTACTCTTCAATATCACATCAGGTTTTACACTCCACTCTGCTATACCTACGTATGGCAAAGCCACATCTGGGTAACACCCCTTTGTAGTTGCTGGAGCCATAACTACAGGGTATTTAGAGAGAGAAAATGTGCCCTGTGCCCAAGCACGTTGCAGTCTGGCTACTTCCAGTGATGAGTGGTTTCCAAACTAGCATGGTGTCAGCGAGCATGTGTTGAACCCAGGGGTGGGATCAAACTTACACAAAGAGCAAGAAAGCTACTCCTTGTGAATCTGATTATACCTGTACCTGATTATGGGTGAAGCAGAAAACCTAGACTGAAATTATAAAGTCAAAGACGCAACAGATGATAGTAATTCTGCATTTCCTTTACAGATCCCTAAGAAGTTTACAGGGGTATCATTCTTCTCATTGGGCAGTCAAGATACACAGCATTTGTGCAACTTCATTAAGACAACAAGGCATCCCAGTAGCAGCATAAAGATAACAAGCTAAATTATTAACCTCAAATTTAGGCCCAGCATTAGAATTTTTCCATCCAGAATCGCTGATCCACAATGAGCAGATGAGAAAAACAACAACCACTGAAGCAGCAGTTTTACCAGCGTGGATGAAAAAGGGATACAGAAGCTTACTCTTCCTGTCCCCTAGCTCTGCTTTCCATAAGCTGACCAACTCACATCTCCAGCTAGATCAATTGCTTGCTGCTCAATTCTGACTTTAGAGAAATATATTCTTATACAAAACCCTTAACAGGCAGGCTGGCAGGCATGCAGAGAAAGAGAGAAATTACTGCTCTAGGCCACATCTGCCCCAACCCTTCACTCACTTTAGAGACTGCCTGCAAAATCTCATAAATCAAATGGTAGAGCATACAGGAGAGAAAGCACCAGTACCAGACACAAGACTGGGTGTCATTCATCCACACTACCCTTGTCCCCTCCTCTTCTGGAGGTCTTCAAATATAACTGTGAATTACTTCATCAACTCCAAATCTACTGTACTGATTCACCAACTATGAATCTAGGTGTTGAACAAGTAAGACAGGTCAACACAGCTTTCATTTCATCAGAATGGGTGAAAGCCAACATGGTTATCTCCAGCCAAGATCTGCTTTTCTCCGTGTGATTTAACACGTCCCTTAGCTGTTCCCCCGCTCCGTACCCCATAAGCACAGTTGTCACATTACTAAGTGTGAATTCGTTAAATTAGGCTTCATGACTCATTGCAAAACCATTGAACACCCTTCCGTGCACAGGCTGCACACGCTATTCCCCATCCTGCCGGCACAGAGCTAAGGAGCAGCCAGCCCTTCCAGGTTTCTAAGGAGGCAATGCCTGACCGCTAAGGCAAAGTCTATTTGTGTAAATTTTTCACAAGATCTTATGGAGGAAGATGTGGGATGATATCACCTACAGGGTAAAATGCTTCCTATAACAGTAACACAAGTACAAAAAGGAAACCAAACATTGGCAATGCAACGCCCTGCACAAAAACCTTTCGAGTCTCTAAAGCTAGAGCTCAAACATGACTCATCCCTCTTGTCTATCTATACTGCAGGAAGAAAAAAATGGGATAGGAAAGGCTGAAGGCTGGGACATCCAATGCTGTCGACTTGTGTCAAGGGCAATTGCTGAGATAGCCAGGAAACAAGTCTGCTTACACGGGCCATTTGCTTCTCTCCTTAATCACTTGAATGGGAATCCTACAGAACCAGCCCCAGGAGAACACGGGAAATCAGCAATTAAACCTTTTTCCTGTCTCTTTTGCAAGCCTCTCTTGTTCAAATCACTGTAAACAGTTAACAGTAAATCAGTTTTGAATCACAGAAAATCATGAGGTGTGAAGGCGACAGATAAACAAGGTTGGATACGCTAGCTAGAATAACACAACACATATGGTAAACGCTCCCTTTTCAGCTTATTCCAGAAGAGTAGCAGAGCAGATTAGAATAATCTTTAACCTGTCATATAATTTGTCAGCTGCATAAAGACATGCAGTGCCGAACACAGAGCCAGTTAAAGCAGAGAGCATCGGCATCATGAAGGCAGCACATGGTCCCTCCACCCCTAATGACAGAGGGGAGACCGACAGGAGCAGCTATTCCTCTCCCACTCTCTCTTTCACTCTAAGGCTCTCTCCAAGAAAGATGAAGGCCGGTGCAATGGGCTTTATTGCTGGTAAATCAGGCACAGCATTTGGACCCCAGCTGGCAAAGCCTTAGCAACACATCAGCTGACAAATCCCCGTAAGACAGCTTGTACTTAAACTACTCAAGTGTCGCCCAAATCCATTGGGATTCCTAGGCTGTGATGCCCTTCAAAAACTGCACAGAGCCCTCAACACAAGCACAGGTCAAATAAAGATTTAACTGTCACTCATACAGAGGGAAGAGAGTTAAATGATTGGAAAGAGAGCGAGAAATATATCCCAAACAACAGACACAATGCAGGGGTGAGGCTGTGCCACTGGATTAGACAGAGGAGATGTCAACGCCACTGGAAACATCTCAAAAATCATTTTCAAACAAAACAAGTCTCACATGAGAAATGGAAAGCTTCACACAATCATCAAAAAGCCACCTAAAGACATAACAAGGTGTTGGTTCCTTGCAGCTTTTCTTCCTTGCTGTGGTGCTGGGGGCACTCGGAGTGGGATGGGTGAGACAACCTGCGGGGAGAGACCTCTCTGAGCAGAGCTGACCAAGCAAAAGCATCAGCTGGTAGGTAGAAAGATGATTGTTGAGGGGAAAAAATAAATAAAAGCAGGATTTATAGTGACTTTTAAAAGTTGAAGTTATTGTGGCCAAGATTTTCAAACCTCAGATTTGCAATAAGATTTGTGGAGACTTCACAGACATTTGTTCATTATATGAAATGCAGCACCTGTCTGTAATACCTATCTGTAGTACAAGATATTGTACAGGAGCTGTCTCCAAAGTAACGTGTTCCTTGTCAGTGAATTTAATGGCTATAAAATAGGCTAGATTAATGAGGATATGAATTATTAAATTGAATAGGAATTTCTATAAAGAATTTAGAGAATGGAAATCCGCATGCATACAGCATTAAGAACTGCATGGCAGGGAGAGGGCAGGTGGGTTACTGGGCTGCAGGCACAATACAGCAGTCGAGGTGAAAAAAGGAACTAAAAAATACTGTTAAGAGGGTAAGTTGACTGACACATCTAATCACATCCCTACAGCAGAAAAAGGCTGTTATGATGTACATTGCCAGTATCAGTAAAAAAAAAAAACCACCTTGATTTTAAGCTAATGGTATGCTCATTCATCTCTTTTTAAAATAACTCAGGGTATCCACTACCATAAGCACTGCCCTGTTGAGCCCTGGGTTGGCCATGCATCTGCACAAACTTCTTTGCTTTTCAGGTCCCCACTGAAAAAGCCACCCTGTCTCCCCCCTGGAACAGGCTGTTCTCATACAGCACAGAGCTTCCCATGCAAACCGGGACTGGCACTTGCCTCCAGCTTTCCCACCCACTCCACGTCTCAGTACATCCCTTTCTGTGAGTCCCCAGAGCTGCTCGTTATTGCAGATACATTTGCGTTCAGAGCCGGGAGCAGCACTCCCCAGAGAGGTGTCTCCACTCGTCCAGGAAAGGGAAACAAATTGTTTGGGATCAAGCAAGCAGGAGGGCAGACTCTGCTCTGCTTAACCATGTTCCCACTTTTCAAAATAGGCATGAGCTCCTGTACCTATTGTGGTCCATCAGATTTCACAGGGAAAGTTGGTTTCTGTCCATTTTCTGCCTCCGTGACCTGCCCTGAGTCCACTGCCCTCTCTTCCACATGTAGCTAAAAAAAAAAAGCTAGGGTTGGTAGATGGACACAGTCTAGATATACAAAGCAGACACAGACACCAAAGATCCCAAGGAAACATTTAAGCTAACACAAAGGGAATAAAGATTTTGGACATAAGGAAAAATTTCTTTACTGAAAGAGTGGTTAAACATTGGAAGAGGCTGCCCAGGGAAGTGGTGGAGTCCCCATCCCTGGAAGTATTTAAAAGGCGTGTAGATGAGGCACTTAGGGACATGGTTTAGTGGGCATGGTGGTGTTGGGTTGATGGTTGGACTCGATGATTTTAGAGGTCTTTTCCAACCTTAATGATTCTATGATTCTATGAAGACTGACATAAAGACTGACGCTCAGATTCAATAACATAACTTCCCAGGAATGAGTTCAACTGCATGAGACATTTAGCGATAGCACATAACACTCATAAAGAGGACAGTATGCAACAGTCCCATGCTGACAGAGATAAGATGAGATAATGTAACCAGAGATGAAATCAACTCCTGAGAAACATTAAATGAAAACAAGATTGAGAGGGATCAAAGGTGACAAATTGGTGCAGCCACAATAGTCTCATGAAACACCTAGGCAAAGCGAAGGAAAAATAGCACGTCAATGCTTGCCTGTTTTTCCAAGAGTATCAAGTGCATAAGAGATACTATTTCTTGCAAACCTTGTCCCACAGAGAAGATGAGGAATTCTTGGATTACCTGATATAAACTAGTAATACTAACTAAAGTATCCGTAACACAGCATAAAATACTAACTAAAGTATCCATAACACAAGTTACTTCTCCCAAGTAACTAGTGATAGGACAAGAGGAAATGGCATCAAGTTGCACCAGGGGAGGTTTAGATTGGACGTGAGGAAAAATTTCTTTACTGAAAGAGTGGTTAAACATTGGAACAGGCTGCCCAGGGAAGTGGTGGAGTCACCATCCCTGGAAGTATTTAAAAGACGTGTAGATGAGGCGCTTAGGGACATGGTTTAGTGGGCATGGTGGTGTTGGGTCGACGGTTGGACTCGATAATCTCAGAGGTCTTTTCCAACCTTAATGATTCTATGATTCTATGATTCTAAGAACCAATCTTACTTTCCAGAAATGTCTATTTTCCCTTGCCACCTGCAGAAGCAAAAGCATTTCTGTAAACAACAGCCCATTTTGTCCTTTTCTTCCTCCCAAAGATTGTATCTTCCAAAGAAACCATATGTAGCTGAGATAGTCAGCTGTTAGGAAACATGTATGAATCAGCATAATAGAGTCTATTAATGTTCAAACACCATATAATATACTTTATCATCCAAAGCAAGGAAAGAGCTATTTCAACACTTCTCTTTACACAACAAGGAAGTAACAGACAGTAAAACCTTATTTTACACACTTCAAGGCAAAAGGACTTAACCTCCTCTGCATGAGGATTGGCATTGTGGTCTCTAGCAGCAAGGAAGAGATATTAATGGAAAAGAAGAGTAAAGAGCAGTTTTAAAGTGTTTAGATTACATTAAACAGAAGAACTAGAGCCAGGTAAATACTGCTCCTTTCTACTTCTTCACTCCCATTTAGTCTGGCAAGACTTTCCTTTTGAGCTCCTGTTCTCCTGTTTTCCCCATCTATAAATTAAAGCCTCCCCAGCCAGTCTTTGTATTTCTGTGCCCGTTATTTTTATTAAGCATCACAATGGGCAGTCCCAGAGGTCAGAAAGCCGCATGTTCCTCACCCAACCCTTCGTTTCGACACCGACATCCTGCCTCCCTAATCCATCCCACTGCCAGCCTTGTGCAGCACCTTTGGGATGGGGAAGATGCTGCTCTCTGAAAAACACAGCCAAACCTAGAGCAGGCAGGTCACTTTGGGAACGTGTGGGATAGGCAGGGGATAGTGGGGACTTTCAGCAGGCATGGCAGTGCAAGGATATCGGTACAAACTTCGGCAGCAAACAGTACTGGGGCCAGGGAGTTTCCTTCTTCTTTCCCAGTTTCCAGAGGGGAAGCCCCAGGTACAGGTTACACAGCGAGTAGTCAGGGGGGTTAAAACAACTTGGGATACACATCTTGAGCACATCGACAGCAGCTAGCAGAGTTCATACATATAAGGACATTTGTGAAAGGGTTAAGTAAATGCGATAGATGTTACTGAGGTGCTGGGCTGCATTGCAGAACATATGGGATAAGATAAAACCTGCTTATAATAGCTCTGGGCTCAGTGATGCATGCGAGACTTTTAGAAAGGAAGAGACCGCAATAGCTTGATTCCCCAACAAAACATTCTTCACTTTTGTAACAGAAAGGAGAAACTTTTATTTTACTAGGGCAAGACTTATTAACTAAAGTTATTCATAGAGGATCCTTTTGGTATGCTGGGCTTTATCTGAGGTTTCCAGATCTGCATTAAACACTTGAGGTCAACGCAGTAAAGAGATGTTGGCTCATTATTTCCTTCTCAGTGAAAAAAATTCTGTAAAACATGGGATTCCCTCAGCAGACTCGTTTCTTATATGAGACAATTCCTGCCTGAAAGCATTTAAAACCTGAACTACTGGCCAAGTTGCAGACGGAAGGATAAACCTCCTAAAGGCAAAGCGACTTGCCTGAGGCCCCACTGCAGAATGGTCCAAAGTCCAAGGAATACAACCCTAACCGGCCAAACACCTCCCCACTGCCCCTCCCCAGCTGCTGGCAGTCATTTGTACCTCCTCAAGGCTGGCACAAGCTGCTGACAGGTGAGGATCCTACACTCCAATCACTATTACTAAGATGATTCTTGCAGGGGACTGTGTTACATGAACCCCTTTTTCTGCCCCTCCAGCCCCTAGAACAAGTCCTGTATAGCACCCGTCAACACCTTTGGATCATACCACTTTTTCCACCGGTGAGAGAAGGAGCATTTCATCCTCACAGAAACTACTGGCTTACCATAGAAAATGTTAATTTTCACGAAGGCAGCGTGAAACTTGTAGACCAAATCTCTTCAGTGATAAGGCACAAGTGCTAACAGCATGTTACTGACATCTCTCAATAAGACAAAGTTGAGAAGGATCCTGAACTCAAAGGAGAGTCAGCGTGCCATGCCAGAAAGACTGGATGGCTGGAGGACTGGGATAACAGAAATGAGAGGCAATGTTGAAGTATTATGTACAAACTCATTCGTTTAGGGCATATTGCTGAGACGTTCTTCTAATAACTTGGCCCTGAATAGCCAGAAATGGGTGCGAAGATAGACCTGGCCCACATCAGCTGACCACAGGATAATTATAAGCCAGCACTGTGGTGCAACTACAAAAAAAGTTAATGTCATCCTATGAAAAGAGCTCCTGGAACAGATAGGGGTTACTATCTGAGCAAGCGGGTGGAGAGCCAACTGGCTAATAAATCACTACGTGCTAATAAATCAAGGCTGAAAGCAAGCAGGTACATCCAAAATATTTTGGATTGGGATTTGGAATTTTTTCCTTCTTTTATAAGGGAAAGAACAAACTAATATATTGCTGAGGTGTTTTGACACAGAACTAATTCTTTCCTGAATGTCGCATAAGGGTGATCTGACTGAATAAAAATTTCTTGTCATGGTGCAAAATCAGCTACAGTATTTCTGCTTTTGCTGCCTAACACAAACTGAAACCAGTATAGATATACTGTGACATACAGCAGCTGCAAGCACTAAAACTAGCAATTCAGGGAGCACTTTCAAAGCAGTGTCACTACTCAGAAAAATAGTAACCAATTAATGAAGAAAAACAGCAGACAAAAATGGGTTTTGATTCATTGTGACTGGCAAGCATCAAAGAAAGGCTTCAAGTGTTTTTTTTTCATTTTTGCACAGCTTCAGTTTAATACAATTTTACAATGACAAATATATATATGAATTTTGCCCTTGCAATTCAGATGAACTGCTAAAATATTTTAAATAGGTCAGATGAAATTAAGAGAGTCAAATTTTCATTTTATGAACTTACTTAGTCCCCAGTCATAAGAGATGTCTGATTGTTGGGGTTTTTTTTTTTGAAACTAGCAATATACCTTTCGAGTTAGAGCAGCTCCATGGATCACAAGGAAAATTACCTTGTATGCTCTATGAAGTAAAAATACATTTAAAAAAAGTTCAGGCATAGTTCTACATGTAACTCTAACCGGGGTGGGGGGAAGCAATTACTTTGTGCCTTGTGTTGTCTTTTCAAAGTTCTGAGAATTATAAAGGGATATAGAAAAACCAAGAGTAAAAGGGGTCTTACTCCAAGCAAATTACCAACCACTGTGGTGGAAATATTATTTTAATAATTTCCTCATTAAATTTTATAAA
The DNA here is from genome assembly GCF_000699145.1 of Aptenodytes forsteri. Classification (NCBI taxonomy): domain Eukaryota; kingdom Metazoa; phylum Chordata; class Aves; order Sphenisciformes; family Spheniscidae; genus Aptenodytes; species Aptenodytes forsteri. The sequence goes on from NW_008795127.1 coordinate 7,163,330, forward strand.
GGTAAAGCTGAACAGGAGGCAGTAAAACCCTCTCCCCTCCCCAAATTTAGGGGACTGGAATCTCAGAACCATCTCTAAATTTTGCAATGAGTCAAAAAAACCCATATTTGAGTGACCTGGAAGCCAGGTCAAATATAAACTCAGGCTCAATGTGTCTAAAAGAAAGAAAACACTTGTGACCATCCCTGATTTCACAGAACTAAAATCGTACCGTCATGGTTTACAGCTGGGTAGCAATGTAAAGAAAACCAAATATTTCTTAAGAAAAGAGCTGCATGAACCATGGTGTTCAGAAATCCTCTGGCCAATTTTGGTAAAAAAGCAAAGACCAAAGTGAATGCTTGCATGGTGAAAACCATAGTGAAGAGAAGTAGGGGGTTGGGAAGATTTTTGTTTTGTTTAGGGTTTTTTTCCTGAAGAAAGCCAAACCATGTTATTCTGTTGGGCAAGGTGGTCAGAAGGAATCATAGAATCATAGAATCATAGAATCATTGAGGTTGGAAAAGACCTCTAAGATCATCGAGTCCAACCATCGACCCAACACCACCACCCACTAAACGATGTCCCTAAGTGCCTCATCTACTCGTCTTTTAAATACCTCCAGGGATGGGGACTCCACCACTTCCCTGGGCAG
>NW_008795127.1:7166227-7192287 GCF_000699145.1 Aptenodytes forsteri
GAGAACAAGGGCTAGCGATTGAGAGACTTCTGCCAGCCGCTTGTAGAACGCTTCATCCGCCCCTTCATCCTGGTTGGGTGGTCTATAACAGACTCCCAGCAGGATATCTGCCTCGTTGGCCTTCCCCCTCATCCTTACCCATAAACACTCAACCGTACCATCATCACAATCGTTGAGCTCTATACAATCGAAACACTCCCTAACATACAGGGCCACCCCACCGCCTCTCCTTCCTCACCTGTCCCTTCTGAAGAGTCTATAGCCATCCATTGCAGCACTCCAATCATAGAATCGTAACACTCATTCCCCAGACTGGCATCTCACCAAAACATCATGGGAAATAACGTCAGTCAGCAGCACAGGGGGTGAAGAACCTGCTCTGTGTTCCCCTCCAAAGCCTGGAAACGCTGTGCTCCTGCAAGGAGCCACTTCTGCTGGAGCTCTGCAGAACCAGGGCAGGAGGACACCTTCACCACCTCACTGCTCCTCTTCCACCTTTCTGCTGCACACTCTCCTTTCCCAAGCACTCCTCCAGGCTCACTTACTTCTTCTGATAAACAAATCCTCTTTGCACAAGTAGACATTAATTGTGACCAGATTAAGACTTGGGACAGCTGGCCTGAGCCTGTGAGTTTGCCTATTTATCCAACATCTGTTTTTTCCACTGTCTGAGCAGCTTTCACTATGTACGTTGAACACAAGCCCAGATTATCCCCCTCCTCACAAACAGCAGACACTAAACCGAGACACTCTCTATTCTTCTGTTCAGGGACAAGATTCACCTCCTGGGCACACAAACAAGAGGCTCAGCCGAGGATCCTCATACTACTGAAATATGCCAGACCTGGGTAGATCTTCATTGCAAGTCACTGCTTTTCCCCTACTCATGCACAGCTTACAACTCCTCCTGCTCCTCCACATCTTCAGCATCACAGCCTCACCCCCGTGCTGCACAGAGAACAGTACTGTACTGCACTTCTCCTTCCCCTGCTGACACACTGTTTTTCCAGTCCGCAGTGGACCTCCTTTCTGAGTGCCAAGGATAGATGGCCATTTCCACCTGTTTCTGAAACTGCTGATTTTTGTAATGTAGACTACTATCAGCTTAAGGATGAAATTGGTATCTCAGTATTGACTTGAATGCTATGAAGGGAAAAGTTCCAGCTGAGCTGGCACTGAACCAATGCTGTTACCAGCAATTTCAGTAGCAAGATTTTGAGCGGTTAAACAGACCATGGAGACAAAAATGCAAAATTGATCATTAGTATTAATCACTAATTATAATAGTATTGTATTTCAAACTTCCAAGCATTTTACAAACCTTAACTAGTAGCTCCTTTTTCATCACCTGTCCCTGTGTGGTCAGCAGCCAACCAGCTGAGCCACAAAGGCAAATTTTGAACAACTTTTTCACAGAGTTGAGTCAAAGACGGGACAGGGAACTCGTAGCTGCTTTTCCACATTGGCACTGGAGCCCTCAGCCTGGGTTGCCTTCACCACCCAGGCCAAGCACTGACACAAGATGTGCGTAAGACATTTTTGTTACAGGAAGAAGACTGTAAGTGTTAGGGTTGAAGTTCTGGCAACTTCCTTAAACACTAGATCCGCTTTGGAAAAGGAGCTTAAAATTGTCTCAATTCCTCATCTTGTCATCAGCGTAATAAAATATACAGAATAAGAACATATTCCCCTGTTGCTATTTATTAAGAACGAAAGAAAAAGTCAAAACACACAGCAAAACCAATACGATTCATGTATTTTCAGTGGAGCTCTTGCTACTTGGAGGCAACTGAAGAATTGAAGCGATCATGGTTTGCCTTTGTTTTCCAGAATTAAAACAGAGAAACAGGACATCACTAGAAACACTTATTGACTGGTAACCTCAGAGAAATCTGATGACATTTTCCAGCTTAGACTTCCCTATAAATATCTAAGAAATAAAAACCTCTTGAATATTTTTCTTCTGATCTTTGCAAAACTAACAATATTCACTTCATAAAACACTCAAATAGATGTATTTTGTCATTTAATTTATTTGGCTGTGACTGAGTATGTTTATTAACATAAAACACTAATAAGTAGAAGCAGAGTTATTTTAAATGTCACCCAAGAAAGATATCTGTATGAACGCTACAAATAGAAATATCAAGAAAAGGTTCTTTATAAGATCTGTACCATTAAAATGGAAAAAAACAAGCTACTACTGTGATACTAAGTGAAATCTCCCCCATCCATTCTATTTTATGATGATAGAAGAAAATTAATTACTCATGAAGAGGCAAATTTAAAGAGGAGAAGAGAAGCAGCCATAAAGAGATGATACTCAAGCATTTACAAACCTAAACATTTTTAAAATATCTAAAATAATTCAAATATAGAAAGGCCTTTGCACAAATGAAAAACTCTTTCTATCCCTGAATTAGGACAAACAGATATTTCCTTTTAAAACATCTTCTTTCCTTTAGGCAGTGGGAACAAAGAGGAAAAACTATTTCCTATTTTCATGCTGGTTCAGTTCCAGGCAAGGATTTGCCAGGCCAGGATGTGATTGATCACGCTAATCACACACCGTCTCACTGTTCTGAGATTACAAAGCATTATCACCACTAAACTGGTGAAATACATCAAATTTAGCCACACAAGTTGGACACGATTAAACTTCCCTGAGAAAGGAGATGGCACTTTCTCTCCAACATCGCCTGCCCACACTGGAATTTATTTACCATTTACTATGTCCCAGAATGAAACAGAATGGAGGGGACGCAGGTGGCCAGGCAAAGCATGAGATTTCCTGTGCTGGTGAGGATGGTTAAGCATAACTACTGCCAAGGGAAATGAATGCATTGTAGATTCTAGGATATGACATCAACATGGACCCTAGAATGAAAAATACTCAAGTATGCAGTTTATAAGCCTTGGAAGGACATTGGGAGCGCAGGTTGTGTCTGTCGCACTCTGGACCCCACCCCAAAAAAGCCCAGGGGACCAGCCAAGCGCAACATCTCCTGATGCAGCATCATTCCAGAAAATGTCACTTGTACAGGGTGCCTTCTGGTAGATCAGGTACCCTCCAGCTCTTCCAGTATAGTGACAAGAGCAAGAAACAGGAATTCTGCTCCCAGTACTGATTAATGCCAGGGTCTGACTGTCAAACATGGATGGAAGCGGGAGTCCATTTCAGCAGCTCCGAACACTTGTTTCCCAGGTGCTGAAGCACATTTTGGATCCCTGCAAGCAGCTTGGTACAGGAATTGGTACCCTGCCTGTCCAGTTAAGGGAAGTTCAAACTTAAGTCGTGCATATCATATGGAAGAAAAAAAAATGCCAGTCACCAGTTGTGGGGCAGGAACACATTGTAATGCCAGTGCAGAGCAACATTTTCTCCAGGATTTTTCATCGGAGGGTATGTCTCAATAGCAAGAGAAACACCAGTTCCTCCTTTTCCTGCTTTTCTGCTGTAAATGATTTGGAGCCAAACCATAAAATGTACAACCGCACCACATCAGAACAAAATAGGAGACAGAGATGCAACTGTGTCTCAAAAGAGGCACGGTCTCCCCCCAAATCTTCTGGTTTTCAGTCTGCCTTCATTTATCAGCTTTTATAAACCTGATGGTAGAGGCATGACATATATACCAGGATATGGATTGTTCACAATTTGTTTGCAGAAAACATTACTCTGAGCAAATGCAATTCTAGCTGCTTTGTTTAGTCACAGTTAATACTGTGTATATCTGCTCTCTGGCTGACTGACTCGCACAAACAGGTTTGAGTTTAAGTATTTCAGACTGTAAACTGAAAATTAACTAATGACAAATAATCTGCGGTACCACCTGAGAATTCACTGTTTTATTAACATTCCAACAAATGCTAAATGAAGATGAGCACAGACACTTACGTTTCTGTACATGAAATTTATCATGTACTTACATATTGCAGATCACTGATGAATCTGGAAAAAAAAAATGGAAAGAATACACACAGCTATGGCATTATATATCCATATTCATTAACAGGAGGGCAGCTGCTGCTTACTTCGAAGGTGCCAGTTCGGAAACCACAGTCAAACATGTGACTAAAAGGTGTTCAAATACGTGTATTGGATTTTGATAAACAGACTCCTGTAAGGGCATCACTCACATTGTATCCTAAAGCTCCAGGAATGGTAAAGCAATGCAGAGTATCTGGAAAACCACTTAACCATAAAATAGAAAACAGGAGAGCAATGAGATTTCACTACTTTGTAACAAAAATTATTTGAACTGCTTTTAAAAATACAATAATATTTCTACTAAGTTCTTCCAAAAGCAGAGGGAAGTGTTTTCCCCAATTTTATTTAAATAAAACATTCCGAGTGAAGTGGAAAGGGACACTGGATAGAAGCTGAAGCACGTTATCTACCTGTAACTGTTCCTCTTTGAGGTGCCTTGGTGATGTGTACATCCATGCAACTGATACCTATCCGCAAGCCTCGCTGGCTGGCAAGTGTTTCAGCCTGGCAGCACTTACAGCATCATGGTCCTGCATGGATACCACATGCGCCGCACATCACTGTAAAAGAGGCCAAAAGCCTCCTAACCAAAGGATCTGAAATTTAACCAGGACCGAGGAAGAAGGCAGAAAGGACAGCGGCAGAAAGGACAGCTGTGAGAACTCATGCAAAACCTTACTTCTCAGAGGACAAGAAGGTGGCAATCCATGTTACCTCCTTGTTTGTTTACTTAATATGTTTGTTTACTTATACAGTCTGCCACAAAAACTGCCTGTAGAAAAGTCCACAGAACCCCCAGTGAGAGAAACTCTCCCAAAGACTGCCACCCTTTGCAGCCGTGGTGGAAACACAGTGCTTACTCACAGCATGACAGGAACTCAAGCAGCAGCTCCAGAGATCTCAGTCCTGAGCAATTTCTCCATTACCAGCATTACTTGGCCTCTAGCAGAACAAGCCCAAATCGAAGGGGGAAAGGGGCTTGTTCTGCTTTGTTTTTTACTGAAAACAGCTTAGTTTTTGTTCCAAGATCCACAGCGGGTAAAAGCAAGGCAGCTGTAAGCCCCTCAAGCTGCTGATGGGCAAGGGCACAGTCACAAAGGCAGCCTTGCAGGACTCTGCTCTCTTCTGCTGGAATGGGCTCTGTACTAGAGCTAGTAAGTTTTGAGGACCTGACCTTGCTGTGAATAGCTGTGCTTCTCTGCCCTGCCCTCCTAGACCCTGCCATCAGACTGGTAAGATTTGTTTTTACCTGTTCTTCAGGATACCCCAAGCATCCTCTGCAGGGTCAGCCTCTTATTATCCTCCAGCACCTGAGTAGTCAGCTGGGGCAAACATTGCCACAGAGCAGCTGGTCATCCCCACTTTAGGCTATATTGCAAAATGGGACAAGTGCTCTGCAGGCTAAAGAGGACACGTCATTTAGGAAACAGCATTCCAGAATAAGAATTAAATGTAGTCTGCCATGGGAGAAGAACATCATGAAGAGATTGCATCTTTGGTGTGAGGAGACAAGATTTTAATCTCACTGCTGGAATGCTCTGTACTAGAGCTAGTAAGTTTTGAGGACCTGACCTTGCTGTGAATAGCTGTGCTTCTCTGCCCTGCCCTCCTAGACCCTGCCATCAGACTGGTAAGATTTGTTTTTACCTGTTCTTCAGGATACCCCAAGCATCCTCTGCAGGGTCAGCCTCTTATTATCCTCCAGCACCTGAGTAGTCAGCTGGGGCAAACATTGCCACAGAGCAGCTGGTCATCCCCACTTTAGGCTATATTGCAAAATGGGACAAGTGCTCTGCAGGCTAAAGAGGACACGTCATTTAGGAAACAGCATTCCAGAATAAGAATTAAATGTAGTCTGCCATGGGAGAAGAACATCATGAAGAGATTGCATCTTTGGTGTGAGGAGACAAGATTTTAATCTCACTATTTAATAAGAAACCAGTAAACTAGAGAACAGAAGCCTCCCAACTACACTGGGCCGAGATCTCTAATCAGTTCATGAAGCATTTTACTGAAAGTATAATTCTATATGTGTAGCAAAGCAAAAGGTACTGATTAATTGCAGCTCATTAAGTGTATGTTGTTTTGTAATTAGGAAAAATTAATGCAGGCATGGCAAGGTTGGTGCAGACAAGAATTCCATCTAGGTGAGTGTTGCATTTCCAATAGCAGCCAGTCTGCTCAAGCAGCAGAGGAATAGTTTGAAATTCAGTCCTGACCCATGGGGACTGGCAGTCAGACCATGCATTCCAACTTTTCTGAAAGGGGACTAGGAAGAAATCTTACAAAACAAAGACAATGAATGTCTTTGCTACAAATGACAGGGTTAGCCAATTAGTGGCTGTCTCCACCCATGAGCTATTAAAACTTCATGTTCCATGTATAAAAAGCATTGCTATCCTATCTGAGTACTTGTGGCCTGTGTTCACGTTATCATTTTGTAGAATTCTGCTAATACTTATGCAGAAGTAGGACAAGTAAGTAATACTTATCTCTTACGTAAATTGTATGCTTCTTAAGGAATCACAAACAAACAAATATCCCAAATAAGATATTACCAACAAGATTTTAATAGCATAATATTTTCAAAATTTGCTCTTCACCCATTTTGGGAGGGAAAGTTTGCTGTGGGTGAGAGAGTTCAGAGACCATTGCCCATACTAGGATAGAAAAGGGACTGAAAACAAAGGCAAAATAAAGCCCTAGCACAGAAGCATATTCTGCGAACGAGACCACCAAGGCATGCAAAATTGTCATCACTCACCTCAGCTAGAAGGCTGGCAAACTGTAGATACTCTCTACCTTTCTACTTTTAATCCTATCCATGAAACACAGGTACCCTCAGACAAACCAAATACATTTTAGCCAATCCTCTTTCTATTAAAGGAGGCAGCGGCCGTGGACACAGGTTTCCTAGAACAGCAACTTTCAGAGAGGACTCACATCACATTGAATCAGACTCGCCCCCCACAGCTGACTGCCAGGGATTTTTAAGTCTTTACGGTAGTACTGTACAGTGATCGACCACAAACCCCAGTGTAAGACAAGACAGTGATGCACCATTTTATTTGGTGGTAATTGTATAGCAAATGTTTCTACAAAAGCAGGCACCAAATTCTGGGAAAGTCTGGGTCTGGAATTTGCAGCTCAGTTATGACTTAACTAATAATAGCTAACACAAGTGCAAAAGCCACATGAGAAACAGAGTTTCCTTCCCACAATGCCACTGGAGAAGTTGCCTACAAAAAGAAAACTAAAAAAGTCTGAAAACTTCACACAAGTAAATTCTTTTCTTTGTACTGAATGGACATGCTGTACTCCCACTCCTTCACAAAGGAAGTTAAGAGCTTCTTTATATTTCAAGCCTACTCTGTTTTTCTCAACAAAATACAAATGAAAGGGCCACGTGAATTATTAACAGATGACAACAGACAGCTAGCCAGGTATTTCAAACACTTGTGTCTCTTCTTCCTACATGAATTCCTCAATAGTGCATGCAAAGTAAGTCTTCTTACTTCTTCCATCCTCTAAATCCGTAATTAGAGCCGATTAAATAACTTTTTGAGGAGTAAAGGCTTTTTTACATTCCTTCCTCTCTCCTTTCTTTCCCTGGTAGAGCATTTGACCTGACCGTCAGTGACGGGGACTTCACGCCTTGTTCTGAAGGGCAGTTAGTGAATCAAGCGAGAGCCTTTTCCCCTCTTAATACCTTTTCAGTAGCACAAGCTCATGTGGAACATCGTACCATCTGGTGGAAACAGAGATACTATTTACTTCAGAACTGGAATAGACAAATAATCAGGAAACCTGAAAACAGACTAAAGCTTTTGTCGTGTTAAGATGTTAACCATCATCTCATGTTGAAAGCAAATCCTGTTCATTATAAACACTTTGGCCAAACCCTCCTCCCCCACCCCCCAAAACCCCACCAACAAAAAGGCGAACAGAAGGACACCACATTAATTCAGCACCACTGCTTGATAGCATGCTTGGTATTTACACATAGGTACAAAGTTAATACTGCTTCAGTCCATTCGCATCATTTCACTCAAATAAATTCTGAATTTGTCAAATAATCTCTGCAAATCCAATGCAAGAAATAAAGATGAAATAATGTAAGTTAGTATCAGTGCAACTGAAAGGTAATAGTTGACAACTAACATAGGAAAACCTATTGAAATTAGAACTACAGTAGTAAGCTTTAAAAATAGCAAACTCTTTGACAACTTTGAAAAATAATCCGGATGATCCTAAATGAGCACACGCTTTTTACTTAAAAATTTAAATCCATAAATTCTAAACTTTCATCAATTAAAAGGACCATCTCAAAAGGTACGGTAAAGCACAACATCTGACGTAACACAAACTGGGGGAGTCAAGTTTCCCAAAGTGGTGCAGATAGCTCCCAGTAATGCCACAGGGAATTACCTGCAAAAACATAAACCAGAATAACCTCTTTGGTTTGGATTTGATTCCACTTCACACATACGCTGTTCATTATGACTGCCATAAAAATGGACAAAAGCAGCACATACATTAGCAGCAGCTCCTGCTTAAAAACAATAAGCACAGCACATTCCCCCCTCAGCCAGCTCCCCGCTGAAAGTACTCCAGACTAAGCCACAAAAACTTAACAGTGAGCTTTCAAATGACAGGACATCATGTGCTCCATAATCTACAGAATCAGTCAAGTACTTACAAGGTTTCTTAAACAAATTGATCATGCCTACAATTTCAGACGAAGTCAGAGAAACTCCAGACTTGATCTTCTCTGAGGAAGAAACAAAAGCCATGAAATCACCAAAGAGAAGGGTTTGTTTGGCTTTTTTTGTTGTTTTTAAAAGAACTCTGAAGGTCATATTGTAATGTGATAGGAAGCTTATAGGAACAGCCTTACAAATCAAGCTGAGCACGTATTTCAGCACTGTTTTTATTTAGCGCACTCCCTGTGGAAAATGCTAAGGGAGGTTTTAACTAACAAGAGCCAAGGTGATTTCAGATTGATAGCTAAGACCTCCCGACTGATCTTTCATGCAATATTCATTCAGTACATTAGTTTATACAACTGCTTTTTGCTCAGTCTTCCCCAGCTACAAAGCCAAAAATAGCTTACCTGTTCCACAAGGGTGATAAGGTATACCTGGAAAACTAGGCAACTCTGTACAGGTGCTATGAGTAACAGCAGCGGTTTTTAAAAATTCAGAAAAATCATTATTTTATCATCCACATTTTTAACTTTACAAGAACAGTTTAATGTCAGTAACTACCATGAAATCTGGAGGCTGCATATTCCAAGAAAAATTGTGCCAGACACCAGTATTGTCTGAAGCATTCTATAGTACCACGAATGGAGACAAACATTAAGCAGTCTATATTATCGTCATAAAAGAAGCAACAATGATGCAAATCCCTCTTAGAAAGCAATAAAGTTTTGAATATAAAACCTAAAAAAGACTTCATTATGCAGTTCTTGGTCAACACAGACTGAGCCAAAGCCTACTACAGTACTTCTCTGTGCTCTGGATAAAACTTCACATGGCTCCAGTAGCTCCTTTCAAAGAGGTGCCAGTCTTCCGTGAACAGATCTTTGCAACCAGGACTTAAGGGAAAATACACCCGGTAAAGCTAGGCTCCCAGATCTGTAGTTTGGCATGCAAATGAGTGGTCTAAATTTCAAATCTCCCGGGAATCAAGTAGCTTGATTCTGTTTACTGACAGTGCAGTAAAATCCTCTACAGGAAATTCCTGGTTTAATGCGCTCTTTTCAATTTTTGCATGGTGTTTGTTTAAAATTGTGTCTTATTAGTTTTACCCAAAGACCAGCAACAAAAGGTGTTTAGACCAAAAAGTGCTTCTCATAAAACTCAGGATCTAGAGAGAGATTGTACTTCCTTATTGTGAAACCAAAGAAGTTTATGGTTATCTTCTGGTTTAAACAGAGGTCCTTAGCACTCGCGTATCAATCACAGAGACTTTTGAAGTCAGTAAGGTAAAGCCTTTAACAGAGGAAAATTTTAATTAATCTATTGTACATACTGCATTCAATAATATCTGATTTCTTAAACCTCCCTCCGTAAAGTCAATTAAACACACATTATTAGTTTATTTGGAGAAACATTTAAGAATCCCAAGCTGCTTAGCGGCCACATTTTGCTAAGCACTGGAAATACTGACACACAGAATCATTTCCCCAAAACATAGGCAAATGGGATCGAACTGAGAATGAGAGAAGATAAAATAAAAAAGTTGAGAGTAATATCTTCCTGTCCCCCTCTCCTCTGAGGTATCTCACACTGATTTTTTTTTTGGTAGATATATCAAGACTTACATGTAATAATTACTTTAGTGACTTCTTTCTTTAGGGACACATTTTATTTCATTAATGAAACATTCTTAGGAGCCAAGAGAATGACTTTCACCCAATTTCATTTTTAATTAAAAAGAGCTAAAAAAAAAAAAAGAATAGAAGGATGAAACTACTCTGGTCTGACAAAATGCATGGCTTTTTGACCCATCTAAAAGGGCTGCTTACTCCACTCCAGCAGCTGACAGACCAAGATTCCCTGCAGCAAATAAATCACTTCACCCAGCCCCCTCAAGCCTTCCTCCCACAGCACTACACTAGATCTAGCATCCCTCCTAATAGCCAGCAAGCCAGGATTAATTCAGACCATGAGATCTTACAACAGGGCTCAGGACCATCAGAAGGCTGCACGACTACCCGAGCAAACACTCTGTGGATCACAGCTGCGGTCACTCCCCTGGGCAGGTTCTGCAGCTATTTCAGTCCTTTACAGTTTTACCATTTCAAACCCCATGACTGAGCTCCAACTTGGAGACCACCAGATGAACATTACACTATTGAAAAGCATAGGTGTCAAGAGGTAGTTCTTAGAGGGACTAGCTAATCTAGCATCAAAGTTGGAGATGCACGATGCATGAAACAATCTCCTAGCTGAGGACAATTAGCAGTGTTTAATCATCACACAAGGTTATCAAAGGACTTTTTGTAAGAGCAGCTGAGGAGCTGCATCACTCAGACAACAGGCATGAAGACAAGTGGTGGACAATCCTATGATGAAGAGGTAGAATCCACCCTCCCTATAACTTCCTAATATCAGCATTATCCCAGTCACACCCAAACTGCCTGCCACCAGTGGCACAGCCTTTCTCTGTTTAAGCAGGGATGAAAATTGAAACACAAGCTTTTCTTACACATCAAAACATTAATGAAAGAGGATTAAAAGATGAAGGGGCAAAATTAAACTCCGTGCAGTCAAAGTTTAAAGAGAAAAATAAAGCTTTTTTCAATTGACTTACATGAAAGTAGGTTTTAATAGTTGAAGAGTGTAATGCAGTAGACATTTAAAAGGTCCTAGTTATTCCCCAAACAACTCCAATTCATGTCAAATCCAACAAAAATTTAGGGACATGGGGTGTTTTGTTTTTACATTTCATTCTGCAGAGAATAATTAAATAATTCACATCACTGAATTGGCAGTGATGCCATCCACTGATGCCAAACTGAAATGTTTGCCCCCTCTCACCAGCCTAGCTGACTTCTTGACCTATTTTGGATGTGACAGGAAATCGAGGCAGTGAGATTGCTAAGGCGTTGTCATACGTAATTGTAGGTTTTGGAAGTTATTAATGCAACCATAGATTTGGCATGGGCACTAGACCTTTAACTTGGGAAATACACTTGGTCAGATAACTTACCCGCTGGTTAAAAACCCCACAGATTACCACCTCACTGAAGTGCTCCAAGCTACACGCAGTCAGTGGAGAATACTGAAGCTAGTAAGAGAAATCAAGCAAAAGAGAGTGACTGACAATGAACCAGGCAAAAACCACTTCACTGGAAGCCAGGGAGTTTCTGAAGGGTGGTTAATGATACAAAAGACGGGCTACATTATTTAGACAAATACATCCCACGGGAACTACTCTGAGGCAATAAAGAGAGCTCTCAAGTAACATAGTTGGACTCTTCTCTCTGAAGCCCTGACTTCGTGCAAGCAAAGACAAAATGATGATTTTTTTAATGTCTTTACCAGAACTCTCATTTGGAAAGAAGCATCTCTCGTATTAATCAATATCCTTGCACCAAAGTAAAACCTGGCAAGTGTCGCTTCTTATCTCATTAAGCCACAAACCCTGTTTAATCTTGCTCCATTATTGTCTTATCTATGAGCAGCTAAATTTCTACCAGGTTGGCTCAACTAACCAACTTATGTTGCTGTGATTTTGACATTTCAAAAAAATTCTGTTACACAACCAGAGCAGAAATAAAAACACTCAAGCAGCTGAAACAGTAGAGCTGAATAAGAAGTGCTACAAAACAGGAACAGATTTAGGAATAATGAGGTCACCTCACACCTCAACACACAAGAAGTTATTCTGTTCACTCACATAACTTCACATTCAGTCGTAGTCACAGCACAAAATACCACACCATTTTAAAGAGACAGAAGCATTTTCAATACTTTGGCCGATTAGAAAAAATGAACACAGAACAATACCATCATGTGTTACCCTTCCAGCTTTCTCCTGGCTTTATAGATGAAGAGAGAACTAAGGAGGGAGAAAAATATTCCCTCCCTCTTCACCCCCTCCAAGTGAGAGACCCCTAATCTGAGTGTGTGGTTGCAGCTCCAGAGCATGGAGCAAATGTCACATTTATGGTGCTTCAGAAGCATCTTGTGCCTGCTCGAGCACTCAGCTGCTGCTGTGGTGACAGCACAAAAGATCTCCTTCTCACCAGGTATTTTGGCTTTTCAGCCTTTCTTATTCCAGATACCTGCAGTCTCTTCTTTATTTAGCATGGGAGGGATATGGTATTAGCTTCCCACCAAACTGTCAGTGCCGCATGGTCTGGCAGTGATGATGTTAGGAGCTCCCTGGGAGTGCAGAGGAGGAAGGGCTGGTGGGAGGCAGGAAGGCAAGGAGGCAGATGTTCAGGTGATCAACAATGAATGAACAACTGATGAGTGGACAAGAAAGGAAAATGAGGGATCAACACAAGATTAAACCAGGCTGAATCTTCATTGGACTGGTAATACCTGTGCAGTCAAGAGCTGTGTTTATTTGTTTTTAAAAAGACCCCAGAGACCATGCTTTTCTGAAATGCAGAGAAGTGCAGCACTCAGTATCTAATAAAAGAAAGTTCTGGATGTCAAAATCGCTCAAAAAGCATGACTGCCTACTGAGCTAAAGCATGATATTGCTATCCCTAAAAGGGAATCAGTATCTAAGCAGATACAGAATGGAATCACTGACTCATCTACCCTGGGCCTTTAAGGCAAACTGATGAGAACGAAGAGCTGACAGAAGGAAAAGAAAGGGGAGGAAAATAAGGAGGCAGAGGGGATTTAAACAAGATTAGCTACATGTGAGTCCTAAAAAGAGATTAAAATCACTGCCTCATGGATTTGGGGATTTCTGAAGTCAAGGTCATGAAATTAGCAGAAAACTGGCAGTTCATGAGCTTGTATGATAACTTTTCTGGGGGCAACTTTCAGCAGTATTTTAACTCCTATGAGCTACCATTGCACAGTTCTTCCAAGCTTCTTAAAATCATAAGGAGAAATTGCACCTAAAGGGAAAGGCATCTAAAAATCCCCACACCCATTCCATAATTAGCTCAACCATCTATTTTAATACAAACCACAAAGTCTTTCCCCCAAAAAATGTTTCTACTGTTTATATACCCTGCTGCCACCAACAGAGTCAAGCACTCATAAAAAAGGCCAATAGCCTGGGTCTGTTCTGTTGCACTAATATGATAAACACTATCGGTGGAATTATCTTGGATGATCTTGCTCACCTAACTTTTACTTAGATGATATAGATTACAAATCCTTTAAAGCCAGAGAAAGCATTCTTTACCTCTGCTTCTGTAACTAATGCTCAACGTAGGCCAGATTTCTTTGCAGTCTAAGTGGCATTTCCGTCGTCTTAGGAAATGTTTTATGCTTTTTAGAATTAAGATTTCAATAAGAACGTTCAGTATCTCTTCATTCATACCTATTCATACTCTCTTTCAACTGACTGAATTGTAGGCTTGCCCATTTACAGCTTTGTATAGACATCACAAAGGCTATATAAATTTCCCTTATGTACTTAATATGAATTACAAGTTATTAAACTATAGGTGATGATAAGTGCCTTTCATTTTCAAGTGACAATCTTTTAAAATGTATTATCTGGTCTGTTAATTCTAAAATTGCTGGGCCAGTTTCCTTGGAAAGGTACTAGCTTCCATGAGGGCAGCTAGGAACATGACTAGGGAAAATAAGTAAGATGTCTTCAGCCTATTTAATAACACTTCAGCAGAAGTAAAATATACAGATGGTATTGTTTTCACTAATGATGTATGCAACTAAGACACCAAAACCCCAACTGAGGAATTCAGTTTAATTTATCCTCAAGCAACTTCCTGAACTGGAACCTAAAAGAGTTGTTTTCTTTCTGATCTAATTTTCCATAATTCCTTTCCATCACTGGAGATTTCCTTACGGCAGCTTTCTTTTTTCAGCTTAACAGGAGGAAATCCCATAAGTTTTGGGAATAGAATTATTATATTTTGAATCCTTAAAGATGGTTTTGTCTTTCAGTACTAAACTTTGTTGATTTTTACTGCGAGACTATAGAAGAATGAAAGGAGTAGGGGTGTTTAGGAGGCTCTAAGTGTTTTCTAGGACAAAATGTTGCCAGAGAAAGTTTAGATTCAGTATCAGGAAAAGTTTCTCAATAAAGTATATTAAACAACTGGACACAGACATGAAGTGCAAGAACATTTACCTTGACAAAGTACTCAGAAATATAATGAAATGAACAGTCCTACAATTAAAAGAGGAAGGACAAAATCAGCTGAATACAGTATTGCTTCTTAGAGCCAGTTTCTAGGACTCTCTTGTTCATGGAATACTAGAATTAAGCTGAACATTGCTACAGCTTGAAATAGTGGGAAAAAGAAAAAAGAAAGGGAAGCGACGCAAAAAACACTAAAGCAAATCCTGCTGTAAAAAACTGTAACATAGACTTCCTATACACATACTTGGAATTTGCTAGCCCAAGCGACACTGGGAGACCCGTCTGTAGTAAGAAGGAACTGCAAGACCAGCCTGGTCAACTCTACAATTTTCAGACACAGGCATAAGCAGTTTCCTTGCAGTAATTTATGAGGAAGGAAGAGGCTTCTTCTGTAAATAAAATGAAAATGTATTCTGTCTCTTTAATTCACAACTAAAAAACCAGTTTATTTTTACAGTACCTGAATCATCAATACCCAGTACCTCAGAGGGAATATTTTGGTTAGTATCCCTTTCAGCTGCAGCCATGTTTTTTGGTGGGGTTTTTTTGTTTGTTTTTTTTCAAATGTTACTGAAACAAGAAGTACAGCACAACACATTTATATAACCACTGAGATTTTGAAATCAAACACAAGTTTGATTCCCTTATTTTTAAATCATTGTTCTTGCAGGAAAATGTCTTACATTGTAGGCTTCTTTGGAACTATGTAGTAGCAGTATTGTGAGGGTACAAGAGTCGTTACATTATGAAATCTTTAATCTGTGAAAATTACAGCTGTGCTTCATAACAAAATGCAGCAGCACCAGAAAGTCACACCTCCAATGAATTGCAGAGCGCTGTAATAAAAAAGGTCACATTGTGCAGAACACGTTTCCCGTCTTACTGTCTGTATTCCTTCCTCTGATTACTAATGGAAACAACTAATAGTATTATATATTTATATAATAAACATATTAAATAATATTTGCAGTATTTCTATTTAACACAATAAACAAATAGAGCTATATTAAACTATAATAAACAGTATTATAGTATAAAGCACTGTATTGGGTACCTGAATGCTGTAGAAGTACAAAGAAACCTTTTTACAGAAAATTATTTTCTTTAGATTACATTCTTTAGTTGAATGTTTTCCATACTTTGTTTCACCAAGGAGTAAACAACTACATTAGCGGGCTCAATAAAAGATACTCCTATGTAACATAGGCAGTAAAAGTATTATAATGGCACGTTATACACCTTCCAGATCTAACAAGATAGCCATTAAAAATTACAGCATTTGTCCTTCTGTAAAACATATAGGCAGATTAAAATAAGAGCTTAAAAGGCCTTGAAGAGGTTTTTTTTTTAAGTGAAACTCGCCTATGGGTTAAATGTTTTTCATACTTTTCTTCATCTCCAGAACCATTCTTTTTTGGGGAAGAAGTCTTACTTTTAGACAGTAACATATGTAATATGGAAAAAGAGTAAGATACAAAACAGCACTATATGACATTGTTTTATCCTGAGTTATATCAACAAAAATTAGGAATCTCAGCAGGACCCTGCAGTGGAAAACATTATCCAACCACGACAGAAGAGTTCAGCTCCCCTTTCTACTTAATGATAAAGATGATGGAACTGAAGAAGGACCTTGTCTTGAAGACACCTCTGCCTACTGCCTGTTCAGGATACCGCAGATCTCCGAGTTGTTCAGGGAGTGCAGTGAAACATGAAGTAAAAATAGCGAAGTATGCATGGGCAGCTATTTAAAAGCTGTGTAAGTCTCCGAGCTGCATTTCAGCTGAGAGATTCATTCAGATGGAGGGGAAGAAGGCCACAGGGAATTTTAAATCCTTAAATACAGAGCAGATAGTCAGTCCATTGCCAGTACTGAATTTAACATGTTGTATCATAATTAGCTCTGATATCTACATGGGTGTCTTTTCCTTTTAGAATTTCCCAAAGAGCTTTACTTCCCTCCATCCTTGTCAGCCACTAAAGCCCAAGGCTCTAGTGAGCTTCCAGCTCAAGGAAGCACTAAATCATATTAAAATTAAGCATGTGATTATCTTTCCTGAATTAGGGCTTCTAAGATTATTTAGCCACCGCTTGATGCTTAAGGCAGGACATCACAAACACAAACACCACTTTAGCAAAGTCAAATCAGAATTTGTGTCAGTTTTTGCCTGTCCCAAACCTACAAACCTGAATTCCTGAGTACTCTTAAGATCCAAATTTGAACTTTAAAACTCTAATGTAGGGGCAGCAATAAAAAAAATAACTATAGAGGATCCTTCCATTGGCCCAGTTCTAAAAGTACTAGAGGAAGCATAAATCACCTTTGCCCTCAGATAATTTTGCCTACAGTACTCTTCATTGATATTCTCTCAGAATTCAGCATAGAAGAAATCAAAAGAATGTAACATACAGATTAACTAAACCTGGATTAAATGCATAAGCTCCTATCATCAGCAAGACCACAAAAATAAAAATCCAAACAGAAACTGATCTAAATTTTGCAAACATGGCTCCTGGCCTTGTGAAAAAATTGACTTGACATAAGAAATTTTGAACACATTGAAAAAACTCAAGAACCAGTCAAGATTCACAGTTTGGGCCCCATTTTGAGATATAAGCTGCTCCAAAATACTTCTGGTGAGCGTGGAAATCTTGCTTGGAACTATTGAATCTAACTAGGAACAAAAACCTCAATTCCAATTATAACTTGGTAGTTAAAATAAAGAAACATATTTAATTAGAACCAAGCAATACTCCTGCAATCAAATCATTTCACAAAAAATTAGCTCTGCCTTAGAAGCGATTATATTCATTTTTCTAAAACTCTTACTCTATATTAAGCACAAAGACTCAAAAACATATAGGCGTCTAGAGACTGAACATAAATACTGCTCCAATTTTAACAGATACACCATCCAGCTTATCCAAGGGAAGTAAAAGCAGAAAAAAACTATTCTTGGAAAATTATCAAGACAAGTTTTTGCATACTCGGTAGCTTCCCGGGGAAACAGAGCAGATGTGAAAGTTAATTAGTGAAGTTATATATTGAGAGGCTTAAGGAACATGAAAAACGTGACATAGCAACTTGTTTTGTTCATTTGTTTTATTTATGGTTGTCTTACCATTATTTCAAAGCAAGGTGATCAAGAATAACTCTGTTCTTCATCATGACAGTATTACCTATTACAGGAAATTTCTGTACAGGAGCTTATGCCATTCACTTCACTCTCTCCAGGCTCTCTTGGAGATCCCAAAATTGTCAGGTGTAGCTTCCACATTGTAACAGATCTACCTACTGCCCTCCCACTTCCCTGCCAGTAATAATTAAAAAACACCAACCCTCTCAACTTCCAAAAGCTTACAGGTTGCCAACCTGGTAAATATTAGGCACAGATCTCACAACTCTTAGAAACAGAAGGACTAAATACCTAGACTCAGAAGCTGGTAGCCTCCAATTCCCTATATGTTGGCCACAGAGAGAAATACACACAACCAGGAGATTCCCCAAATGATATATGAAACAAGTATTTGATATTTACAGCATAGTTTTCAGATCATCAAAATCTTTAGAATTTTTACTGTAATTATTGCCCTATGACGATCAACAGATGGATTTAACCACCCAAGTTTTCAACTCCTACTGCAAAGTTCTGTGTGGTTCTGCAGACAGTGTGATATTCTGAACTTATTAGTTAACTGCCTATCAGAAAGCGCTTTCCATGGAACTGTGAACATCATTTCAGATTGCTGCAACTCTCAGGACATCTTCTTGGTTGTTCTTCTTCAGTTATGGAGGATACAAAGAAGTTGGTTCTTTCTAAGTAGGACACCCATTGGGGAGGGCCACGCAGTGGGCAGACATGGCTATAGTAAGCACAGATCAGTTTTTTAGAGGAGTTTTACACATGGTGCAAGCATGGAGCTACCCAGCTAAGCTCTACAGCTCACTACCCCAGGTCCCAGCCCTGCACGGCCAGAGGCACCAGGTGAGCAAACCACAGATTAAGTGAGCAGCTTTCTTTGGTGCCTGGGGTCACTCCTGCACCGGGCTAGAATGAGGACGTGACATTGTTCTGCATGAAAGCAAGCTAAGGCTGAGTTGCAGAAGAGCCTGTTTGAAATCAGAGTCCGTTTACAGTGGAAGACTTCCTGGCTGGTTTTGTGGTATTAAATTTGAGAAGACAACCGATTCATTCACATTAATAATATGTAGAGGGTTCACAAATCAAGGGACTTTTCACATTGAGGCTTATTCTAATTACCACTAAAATTCATTTCAAGTGTAATATAAAAAAAGTCTAGAAATCTAGAAAATTAATCATGAACAAATGCTACAACACAATGTTGATGAAACCAAGGTCTCTGTCTTCTTGGTAGGACCTCTTCTTCATTAAAATAAGGAAATAGCTTATTTGCATAGTTAGTTATTGCACAGTGACTCATTTCATAAAATCCTTGTTGTTTGTACTTCCACTGAAGTGACTGAAAGAACACAATCAAATGTATCCATAGTCATCAGTTATTGTAAGAAAGAAATTGGAATTGGGTAAACATAAAGAACAAGAGAGGAAAAAGAAGAAGAACAAGAAATTAATGGAATAAAGAGGGAAAAACAGCTTTGGATGATACAAATGAAACCCGAAACTTTAATAGAACATAAAAGAACAAAGGTTTTCCTATTCTTTCCCTTTTTTGAAGAATGAAAACAAAAAGTGTGCCTTAAAGGAAAACTGAAGCCTCTGGAGAAGCAGGATAGGGTCACCAATAAGTATGAGTCTGAAGCTGTAAGCATTTTAACCTAGAAAATGTGAAATGGTAGAATGAGCTAGAAAAAATGTATGTATTAGAAAAAATAAAATATTAGACTTCAGTAAACTTGTTCAAAAATTGACTAACACATTTACAAATAATTTACAACAAAGAGAATCTTATGGATAAAGCAAAATCTCTACTCATAGTACAAATTATTTCCTATTAAAGTTTTGGTCCTATTTTCTGCAGTAAAAAGCAGAATATTCTAACAACAGCATATGGGGGTGGGTTACGAAAGAACACTGGGTACACCATCAGAAAAAAACTTAGCTTTAATTCTCTTGGAAGAAAAATTATGTGCAAATTCTATACAGAAACGTGTCTTGCATACTTTATGTACGAAATTCGTATTAGCCAATCTGGACATGATATTGTAACTGACCACTCTCATAGACTGCACTTTGAATATTTGTATTTTAAGCCAATGGGTATTGTATTTCACTTGGCAAAGTCTAAAATGTGCCATTTGAAAACTGCCATATTGCATGCAAAAATGAAGTGTATTAAAAGGAAACAGAAGATAGCTCAGAGTCTGTAATCCCTACACACAAGTGGCATGGAGATACGAGGTTAGAGAGAGCAGGTGGGAAGCATCCTGCATTCACAGAGCACTCTCCATCGGTGGTGGCACACTTCGTAATCTTCCTGCTTTGAAAAAATAAGAACATATCCTACCCATAATACATTAACAGACAACATCTCACAAACTGGTATTTCAAAAACACCTGTGTACCTTCAGCTGAGTTGTAGCAGGTTTTTATCGTAGAAAAATGTCTATGACCGTCTCAAGAAAACAGAACCTTTTTTTCTTAACAACAAGCCAAGGTATTCCAGCTGATCATTTCAGAAGATACCTGGTATCTGCTTACCGTTCATTCTCTCGCCACATAACACACCAGTCAAACATACGTTTTGGCAAGACAGTCACAAGGCAGGACTTTCTGTTAACTAATAGTCTTTGTTAATTTACAGGGTGACATTGGTTAGACAGGACAGATTCTGTAAACCACATAAACAACTGAATAACAGAACCATACTGTTTTGTGCAAAAGCAAAGACAGCATTTCTACATTAGATAGACACTGAACCCAGCTTTACAGAAATGCAGTATAGAGTAGGGCGTTTGCAGATGAAGTCATTGATGAACACATTTGCCCTGGGACCACATTCCAGAGTGGCTGCTCTAGGAAGAAATTATTACCTATCATTCACAATTCCAACGTTCTTCCCAGGCCGAGGAAAAAAAAAAGAAAAATGAATGGAAAAAATCCTCTGCTGCTGTCATTCCACTTTCAGAGGAAACATGCACAGTACAGTCTGTTTTAACCGTTGTTCAGCTTCTCCAATTTTAGAACTGAAAAGTCTAAGGAAGTAGAGTTGTAAATATTTTACAAATAACCAATCAGTCCAAAACCTGGCAGAAAGGAAGACAGTGCAGATCTGTTCTGATAAAAGCCTAAATGGTGGACTATCACTTAACACTAATTCCCAGTGGCAGCATTCTACAAACACACTGTATATCTGTCTTGGCAAAACGAGAGTTGCTTGGTAGACCAGAGACTACATAAATCTTTGCATGGCTAAGAATAACTTCAGTGGTTGAAATGAAAGAAAGTATTTGCTGTTGTGTGCAGTACTTGTTTTCTTTTTTTCCGAAATATTCACAAAAGCTACACAAAAAATAGTTCTAAGTACAGTAACACATGCATTACATTCTTCCTTTAATATGAAAAAGCTCTTTTTTTCTGTTTATAAGTTAGAACATGCAGGTTAAAATAAGTACTTTAGTATTCAATTATTATCTACATTTTCACTTCTGCCTTCAACTTAATGAAATGATAAATGAAGACATCACTTACAGTGTTAAAGGATCAGCAGAAAAACATTTCCTTACCTTTTTTTTAGATGGGGTGTGGTATTCTCTACTTTCACACAGTCTTGCTCTCTCTCTGAAATGGGGATTTTCTTTAATATAAGTGATCCGAAATCAGGATACGCTGCTAGGGACCAGTGGTTAGCATTCTCCCAGACTGTCTAGGCATAAGGGGGAAAGAAAGAATTTTAGTTCACCTTTTCTAGGCTAGCCTAAGAGTATTTTTATGTTTTCCCTCTTTTGAGGGGTGCTTATAAGCTGTGCAGTTCCTGCCTGCCACATTGCTTGTAAATGGTTTGAGATGTTTCCAGTCTAAAAAAAAAAAAAAAAAAAAGAAAAAAAGATATCGCAACCTGAGAAATTTTCATTCGCTTTGGATTTCCCCCTGAGACTTTCATACAAAATGGTTTTTCTTTACTCTAACTAGTGAAATAGCAACACTTTCTTATTTTTCCTTCCAAACAGCCACATCCTGCAGTTCTAGATCAGTCATATCTCAAGAAAAATATGTCACTGATTTTACCGTAGTTTTGGCTGAAATAAAAATGCAGTATTTGACTCTAGTTTCTCAAAAGGAAAAACTAACAACTTCTAAAAATTAAAATGAGAGCTTATCATAACTTTGATTTTCCTTCAACTAGAGTATGTAAAATTGAGTTTAACTATTTTTCTGGCAAAAAGCATGAAATGCCTTTTTTAATAAAAAAACCTTTCTTATTACAAAAAATTCAAACTATAGTAATAGACTGCAAAGTTGGAAAAATTTAAACAGGTGAAAACAACTTGTAAAATTGCACAGAACAAATTAATTACTTTTTTAACTGATATTTCTTCTGGTTTCACTAGCTTTTAGTTTTACATTGAAAAATTTGAAACTAATTTTGCCATTTTGAACAAAACTATGATGTAAAAGTTTCCTCATAAGTTTTTGACTCTTATTAGGGATTGTTATGCTTCATTTTGCATATAACTAAAAGTAAGTATCAGACAGGGATTTTGTAGCAACTATCCTATCCCCACAGTCTAACAGTTATTAAATAGTATTTGCTATATTCATTCATCCTTACGTCCTCATACAGCTACAAATAAGAATATTTTGTCGGAACAATGTAATTAGGGTATCGGCAAAATCATGCTCCATTTGACAAGACAAGGATATGCACATTGTTCTACCATTGGCAATCAAACAGAACAGCTTGCAGGCATTAAATTGTGGGGTTATTAGCCCCAATATTCAGCTACTGCTGAAGTTCATGGCCTAAGTGTTGGTGGGCACTCTCAGGCTGCCAGGACAGATAATCTAGATGAGCGCTGATCCTAGCAAACGCATCTGGAAGAAGGCAAAGTCTGTTTAAGCTGAGAAACGATAAATTAGCACTCAGTTGATTCTGCACCACTCATAACATTCAGGATGTCTTCAAGGTGTGAATAAAATATGAAAAAGCATATGAAGACATCCAGAGCTTGTCAGGCCAAATTTAAAAAAAAAGAAAGGTAATCCTAATGCCTATGACAAACTGTGAAGGTCTCGAACTACTGGTACTTGTGTCTAACTGGAAACTCCAGATGTTAAAAATCTCATATATGCACATCAACCTCAAGTCTAATTTTCACACATAGACTCAGCACTACCCTCTTGCTTATGGGCACAAGATGCAGTACTGAAAATAGCATGTGCAATTGTTTGAGCATCAAAAGTTTGTGGCCTGCAACAAGATATCAGGTCAATGTTGTTCTAACAAAACAGGCAGGAATGTATTCGCTTTTTCACCAAAAAGCACCCCCGGTAATCAGTTATTAGTGCAAAGTCCTCTGTTAGTTCATATCTGTAAATCCTGCATGCAACCAAAAGCCATTTCAAGCACAGTCTCCCTGACAGTCCCTAGCCTGCAGATGGGTTGTTAACGGGCAGAGCAAGAAAACATCTCTCAGTGGGACATGGCTAATTTCACGTTTCCCTGCCCTTCCTGCACCTGACTGGCTTATGCTAATGGTTGTGGCACAGCAGACACCAGGAGTTCAATGCACCTGCAATAAAGAACCTGCTGTAACTGAGAGACTTCAAATCTATCACCTTGCATGCATCCCAAGGGGAGCAGTAAATCTACCGGTGGCTGCCATTATGGAGAGTCAATTTTCATTCTGCTGGCTAAGGTTTTGAAGCATGTGAGCAATGGACCAACCTCTGAATTAGTTTATTGTTCTTGAAAATCAGAATCTAAAGGACTTTGAACTCCTGGGTATAATACAGACTTCCATTGTTCAAGGTGCAAGAAAAAGAAACTTAAAAGCACAGTCAGTGTTGACTACTAAGCTCAAGAAGCATACAAGGAGATGCCCTGGCTGTAATAAGCAAACAGAAAAGGTCTTCCTTCTATTTAATAACACTCTTTTTCTTCTCGGGGGAAGAAGTGGAGACAGGTGGATAGGGAAACATTTCAATTAAAAGGAAATTCCTGCAGCATGGAAGATTTGAACCTTGAAACATTATTTCAGGAAACTGTTCTGTATCATCCCTTTCCAACGGAGCCATAAAATTCAATGCAGTGTTAGAAATATATATTTCCAGCATAGAAAGTTAAGCAGACACACACTCTGTATACACTTAGGAAAAATTACTGTATCCCACAGTAACAAGTAGCAGACAGAAGCAATGATGCCAGGCCCAGAGCCCATGAAAATCTGACCAGAATGGAAATCAGGAAAGAAAAAGTTGCTTCAGTTTCTCAAGATTTTGTTGGAGGACAGAGCACTCCATATTCTGCATTTTACCTTTTCACAATCTACACTTTACCTCAAGACATAATAATAGTACAAAACTTTATAACAGAAAAAGGCCATTATAAAAACAGGTCCCTGAAAATACCTACCCTAATGCTAGAGTTACAAGTGGTAAATTGATCAACTGGTTTATTTTCAGCTTCTCAGACAATAGTTGTTCTTGTACATAGTCTACATGGCTGTGATTTGGACACAAAACACAAGACTTGTAGGCAATTAAGCATGGCAAACCATCAAATATTTGTCCATTAAAGGACCCTGCTGTATCTTTTCCCTCTGTCTATTAAGTACCTGCTTTTCTAAGAGCATGTTTCAACTTCCCAGGATAGCTGAGTAACACTCCAAAAGAAAAATACTATGTTCAGTATCCCACAGGTAAATATAACCAACATTACTCACAGAATACTTTTTTTCATATGTAAAGAAAGATTCTGATTTAAAGAAAAAAAAAGTGTTTCTCATCAGGCAGAGAAAGCCAATATCAACAACTCCTGAAAAAAGCAATAGAGTGTAGAGATATCTTTCAGTTAAAATACTGAAAGCTGTGACTCAGTGTTTTGTATCATGAGCAAGAACATGATCCTTCTATGAATTGCGTGATTTCTTTAGAACATGGTAGATCATTCTGCACTAGAAACAGTGTTAGCACATTTTAAAAATGTGATTCTCAATTTTAATAACACCTATAATTTAAGGTATTTGGTACACATATAAAAATATACAGAATATCAATAAAAAGATTTTTTTTTTTCCCAGACTACTTACCTGGCAAAAGCTTGCAATGAATTATTAGCCATGAAAAGTAGTACAATTCAGAAAAGCACTTTTGGCATTGTCAGGCTTGGGAAACAAGTTAGTACTAAGTTACAAGCTGTTTTACTAACAAGTCATAGTACATTTTGTTACCAAGGTTTAGTTTTTAAATTAAAAACAGAACCGAAAGAACCCCCAGGCACCCTCAGGTGGCCACTAATACATTCATTTCTCTGTACCAGAGGCTGAGATGGTTCTGCGTTGCACACCATACAATTTCATTACTTTGGATTATCCGCTCTGACAATGCATCACGTAGTGTCCACAACTGCTCAAAGCTGAGAAAATAAACAATCTGTGGAGATCATATTAGCATTTTATCATGTGCCAAACTTGAGTTTGACTCCCTAGACCCTTCAGGGCTGGGTCCTGCAGGGAGCACAATCCCCAAGCATGCATGCATATGCGTGCGTGTGTGTTATACACACACATACGCAGAGCCATGGAATGGCAGGTTAAGTTTATCTAATGCTGCTTCCTTCCCAAAGTCAGAGGTTTGGACTGTTCAAGGGGAGTGAAGCCCCTCACTGCAATTACCAGGACTCATTAAGAGAAAAATAATATGCTAGCAGATATGATCTGACCTGCCCTTTCCTAGGTTTCTGCAAGTTACACAGTTTTTAACAAAATGCGTAAGAAAAGTATCAGAGAGAATTTTATTTCAAAAGGGGCTACCACCATACTAAGTGCACCTCTCCTATCCATCCAAATATGGTGAACAAATCATGTTCTTGCTCCATATGCAGAAAATAATACCCAAACATGGTGGGCAAAGTGTTTTCTCACTCCTCAGCCAAAATTAAGTTCCTTATTGTGCTGGTTTGGGCTGGGGTAGAGTTAATTTTCTTCATAGTAGCTAGTATGGGGCTATGTTTTAGATTTGTGCTGGAAACAGTGTTGATAACCCAGGGATGTTTTAGTTACTGCTGAGCAGTGCTTACACAGAGTCAAGGCCTTTTCTGCTTCTCACCCCACCCC
>NW_008795127.1:7192576-7252483 GCF_000699145.1 Aptenodytes forsteri
AGGAAGGGGGGGACATTCGGAGTGATGGCGTTTGTCTTCCCAAGTAACCGTTACGCGTGATGGAGCCCTGCTTTCCTGGAGATGGCTGAACACCTGCCTGCCGATGGGAAGTGGTGAATGAATTCCTCGTTTTGTTTTGCTTGTGTGCACGTCTTTTGCTTTACCTATTAAACTGTCTTTATCTCAACCCACGAGTTTTCTCTTTTACTCTTTCCATTCTCTCCCCCATCCCACCAGAGGGGGGAGTGAGCAAGCGGCTGTGTGGGGCTTAGTGGCTGGCTGGGATTAAATCACAACACTTATATGCTTTCTTGAGAGATAAATAAGAAACTAAACATTCAGAACTTGCAATTAAAAGCACCACAAATAACAGAAAATGTAAAAATCATGGTTAGTAAATAGTATCTCAAAAAGGAGCGCATGAATCCTGGGGTAAGAAAAGCTTTGGTAACTTAATCTATTATCATTGACATGTATCATGTCCTGGAACTGTAGGATATCACAAAATATCATTTAATTCATACAACTGCTAGGTGTCTGAGGGAAAAACAAGCAGTAAAAATTTCAGCTCCCAGTTTTCAATAGTGGTAGAGGTAGGAGTGGAGACTTCTCCCAGATCTCCTTACACAGTTATTTTCAGCCACGCCTTGCAAGGCATCTTCTTCCAAGGTGCAAACTGAAGTAAGAAAATTAAGAAGGGAAAAAAAGACCAAAAAACCTGAAAAAGATCTGAGCTGACTGCCAGCAGTATTCCATAAGCCTGTACTTCTGAACAATACCTGCAAGGGCATTTAACAAGCTAGAAAGATGTAAAGGGTGTAAAGCAGACAGAGTCAGGCTCTTCTCAGTGACACCAAGTGACAGGACAAGGGGCAACGGGCACTAACTTGAAACACAGGAGGTTCTCTCTGAACATCAGGAAATACATTTTTACTGTGAGGTTGACCAAGCACTGGCACAGGTTGCCCAGAGAGGCTGTGGAGTCTCCATCCTTGGAGATATTCAAAACCCGACTGGACAGAGTACTGGACAACCAGCTAGGTGGCTCTGCTTGAGCAGGGAGTTGGACCAGATGACTTCCAGAGGTGCCTTCCAACCTCAGCCATGCTGTGAAGCTGTGAAAATGGAAGAGAAGAAGCCAGGAAGGTAATTTCCATGTGTAGGAAACAAAAATAGGAAAACTTTCGGGGTTTTTTTTTCAAGTACAACCCTATTTATCACAAGCAAAACAATGACATGAGTAAATAGGATAAAATTGGATTAACCTTGACAGACCCTCAGAACAATTGCTGTTGACATTGCAATTTTCCTGGGTCAGGCTGACACCATTAAAAGTCATCTCTCCAGTCAAGGTTGTATAGATAAAATTCAAATGCATGCAAAAGACTGAGTAAGAAGGAAGCTCTGATGTCCCAAACTGAAAGGCAGGAATAGTCTTCTCAGAAAACCCTGCCAGGCCTTAATATGAAAAATGTAGATTTTGCAGGGCAACCGTCCCCCTGCACGCACACACACTACAGCTGTGTGCCCTGCTCACCTCTGCACTCCCTCACTTCACTCCAGCACACTGAGGGGCAGTGAAAGTTAATTATATTTGCACAGGCAAGCAGCAAAGCTGCATCAAAAGACACTGGGGGACATACAGATGGGTAAATGAGACTGTTTGACCTGCACAATATTACTGCTGATGAGGTATGGAAAAGGGAAAACTCACTTGGGTTTAGGGGAGCTTGATGGCATTGCAGGAGGAAAATGGGTGTATTTTTGCAATGCATGAACACACCACGGTGCTGTAGCATAGCCAGAGCATGCTGTAGTTTTACCTTCACTGATGTTGAACAACTAAATCAAAATAAAACCATAGTTTTCCCTGTGTTATAGGCTGTTAGAACTTCTCCAACAGACTATCCAATCCAGCAGAGCTCTCTGATACTCATACTTGGCTAACCTCAACCTGCCCCAGCCACGAGGAGCTTGCTCAAGTGTGAATCAAAGTACACTTTATTGCAGTGTTTAGTTATATTTACACTGGCAGAATTTAAGTGTAAAGTGGCAAGGAATAAATGAGAACCCAACCTCTCCCAGGGCTTAGGCTTCTCTTCCGCACAGTTTATATGTAACACTGCCTTCAGAAGAGGTAGGGTTTTTTTTCTTTTAAAAGAATGTATCATGTTCTTTCTCCAGGACCACAAACACCTTCAATTAGAAATGCTTCTAATACACTCTGAAAGACAAAAATGTGAAATATTACCATTTCTTCATTTCACTGCCAAGATCTACGGATTTGGTTCTCTGTTTATTGTAATAACCTCTAATGTCCAGAAAAAATTATGTTATTGCTTTCCTTGCACAGTACCTTAAATGCTAAGGCAGGTCGTCAACTGTTGCAAGATTCTTTTATGATGCTAAAATTCCTCCAATTATTTTCTGTCCATTTAAAGTGCAATTAAAAACACTGTTTTATGGCTACAGGTGTCATTCCTGAGTATATACCCACACTATTTCCAAACACAGCTAGAAAAATTGTTATTTGCAATATTATGTGACCAGATTCCATTCCCTTTATTTGATAAATTGAATTCTGTGCTACAGGCTGACTTAAATGAGCCTGTAAAGTTGCTTGTGGAGTAGGATCCTGCTCTGCAAGAGTAAAAGTAAAAGAACTGCCAAAAGAACTTGAAAGAAAAAGAAAAAAGGAACAAAATAGACTGAGAAACTCCTTCTTGAGGAATGTCATATAACAAAGTGCACAGACAGCGCAAGCCGCATGGAGTAATGATGCCTAACCCTAGTGTATATCCAAGAATAGAGGGGAAAGGGAGTTTCTTGTAACTATCTCCTCAGTCTATACAGAAATCACTAACAATCGGTTTCAGGTACTTGCTGGTGCAGAAATATATTTGCCAGCTGCCTTGGAAGCTGTTTGAAGAAAGGCATTATATAAACATAAATATTAATGAACTGAGTGACCTCATCCTTGGGTAACTAGAGAAGCATAAAAACAACATGCTGTATAGGTGGAAAGTCTTCTAGTCAGCAGTGCCACACACCAGCAGGCAGCAAACGCAAGAGCATCCATCCTGATGCCGTAGCAGATTCCTTTTGACAGGCTTTGTGTTTTTAACTCAACCACCACAGGTCATTGGTGGCAAAAAGCAGAAGCTTCTGAGGACAAACGAGTGCACAGTTCAATAATTAAGAGGGGGATCCCTGGCTCATCTCTTTGTTTCATCCAAGGCTTGCCTGAAGGGAAGCATTTGACAGAAGTAAAATACATTTTGCTACCTTTAAGAACACAAAAATAGTCATTGCGTCTAAGCTGGTAAAGGATGCAAAGCTGTTAATACAGACCACCATGGTCCAACCTGTGGTTTGCAGCAACATCCTGGGGAAGATAGGGACCAAATGTACAAACAGAAACTCTGCTTAAGTAATCACCTAGCTCCTCCAGCCTCACAGAGTGATGGGAACTACCCCCACATGCAATGCAGCGGGAGCACTCCAGCTTTCTGGGGCTCTGTCCTTGGTTTTCAGCCCTGCTCCCTCACCTTTCAACACCTATGACTGCAGCTGCTCCAGCCCAGCTCGCTCCCCAGCCCATTCACATGGTGGTAGCATGGAAGACACAGGAGGCAAAGGCTGCCAGGAAAAGGCAGGAGAGTGCGTAGCTGCTGGCACAAAGACAAGGAAAATGCCTCTTGCACAGGGGTGAAGCTGCTGCTACACAAAATACGGAATGATCATAAGTCTGAAGTACCCAGATCCAGGTCCTGTGAGTTCAAGGTTATGGCGCTTGACAGAGACTTTTGCAGTCCCTAGTACAAAAAATTCAGTTACACCAAACTGTTCTGATAATTGCAGGTTTCTTAATGGCATCATGAGGACAGCAGTTCTTTAAAGGGAATTTAAATGAGGACAGGATGGTGACTTTGCAAGACCTTCCAATGAGGTTGTTCAATGCACAAACATCACCACTGAGGGGAAAAAAACAGAGGCAACAATTTCTGTGACAAAAGAAAAAAAAAGATAAATTTGTCTGTCTGGCTCCTCTGGCAGAGCAGAAGAGATGTCTCCGGTAAAGTGAGCTGAATGAGCCAATGCTTTGCTGGACGATTCTTTGGGGCCAGCAGCTCTGTGATTGACGTGTTATTTTTTTTTTATTCTCTGTAGAGAGAAGTGACAGAGGGAGCACTTCACTGGCAGTCTTCATCCTGCCAACAGCGGTACATGGGGAGGAAACTCAGCTGAGCATCATGCCAGCTTCATGCAATGACTTTAGCTGACAAGTGGTCTAAGCTGCCTTTGCTGTACATGTAAGAACTTGTTTTCCAACTAGCTATACGAGCAACTCAAATATTGTATTTCTCCAGCTTGTTCCAGATAGTTTTTCAGCCTGTTCTAATATGACAATCTGACACTGAAACCATGGCCAATGGTTACTGGCAGCACAGTATCTTCATCCTGACAGGTGTTTTTGCTTGCTGTCACACTGCGATTCACATCTACCTCTCTCATACTGATGTATTGTTGCTTAGGTGGTAGCAAATGACACAGAAGGGTTTGTGCTTTTCCCCTCTCTTGTACTTCTGTTATCTGGAAGTTAAGAAGTGGGATTGCACAGAGACTTGGCACTCTTTCCCTGCAAGACATTTAGACGCAAAAAGCTATGTTGTCCAGACAAGATTAATATTACTTAGTGATAATCAATAGTTCCATCCCTGAAGAGTTTTTAACCTTCTAAATATTCTCTCTCACATATAAAAAGAAAGAAGGCAGAAAATGGAGTGGTGAGGGACAATAGTTTCCCTAATTGCTTCTAGTTATCCTAAGGGTATAAAATATGAGGTGTGCAACCCTCAAGAGATGAGAAGTGGGAGGGAAGGAAACCGTTTGCTGTACAAAGATTTGACAGTCTTCTATCAAATACAAGGATATATTGTTTCATGCTCAGGACTTTCAATGTTTGTTGTGTTTATTTAATAGAGCGCCACATGTAATGAAAAACAGAAATTCCGTTGGTGTTTATGAATCTAGTTTTGTAAAACCATAATAAAAGCAAAAATCTCAAAGGAGGTAAGAAAAGTCACTTAAAAGGACTCAAGAGCATTAATTGTATTAAAGCTCTAATTCATGCATATCATGACTCTCTAGCTTACCCTCCTCTTGAAACGACCCACACCAAGTACCATGGAACAATTTTTCTTTCAATTCCATGACACTTCCATATATAAATTTTCCAGCAAGCACATAAATATCTGTGCATTTGACAGGTAGAACTGCCCCTTATCAGCAGCAAAGTTCCTGAGCCTTTTACCAGCAGTGATAAGTAATACCCAAGGTAAAATATATATGTGCATAAAAATACATATATACACCCACTCAGGTACACATACAATCAATCTTCAGGTTTTTACAACACATTAAAGAAAGCTTCAAAATTTAAAGAGTATTTACTTGCCGTTCACAACTTGATCTAACCTGAGAATAAATACAAAGTCCACAGCATTAGCCAGCAGAATTAATTAAAGCAGTTAATAGGGCAAAAGACTCTGTACATAGCTTAAAATAATTAATATCTATTTAAGTATCAGATGAGGACTTAAAAGAAATAACTGCTCTGTCAGAAATTCTGTCTTTTCCCCCCTTCATCTAAGTAGGGGGCATATCTTGGAACA
The DNA here is from genome assembly GCF_000699145.1 of Aptenodytes forsteri. Lineage (NCBI taxonomy): Eukaryota > Metazoa > Chordata > Aves > Sphenisciformes > Spheniscidae > Aptenodytes > Aptenodytes forsteri. The sequence goes on from NW_008795127.1 coordinate 7,198,252, forward strand.
TACTTGGAAAATGCCAATTTGGCATTTGTGGTTTTGTTGAATTAAGCAACAGAATGAAAAATAATTTTAAAAGCTTTTTTTTCTTTTTCTTTTCCTTTTTCTTATTCTTCTTTTTCTTTTTCTTTTCCAAATCTGCAAGGGCTTCCTGCTAGGTCTTTTTTCATCTCAAGGAAACGCATACTGAATTTTATATAGTTATTCAAAAAGTCATCTTTTGATAACTGTAGCAGGCTACAACTCCAGTTCCTAGAAAAGATGAATGTGCGCTGCTTATTATTCAGTGTCATGCTGCTTCTTCATTTAAATAGCTCTATCTCCCAGCAATGTGAAGCAATAGATGAAAATCTTCACTGTGTTTACTTTTCAAATTGGAAAATGCATCTTTTGCAGAAGCTATTATTACAAAAAGAAATACATATTAGATGTATTAGATTTTTAGATGTATTAGATGCCCTTTTAACAAGTAACTAATTGTAAAATGAGTTAATTTTTAATAGGAATTTATTAATAGTATCTACATCATAGCATTTAATAGATTCTTATCGGATGCTTTTTCTAATCATAAGCTGTCAGAAAAAATCCTCTGTATGAAGTTTGTTGCGAACACTAGACATTCTATCAAGTCAGTGACATTTTAAAGCAGTTTAGGTACCCCTTTTCAGGTGTGGCTGGTTGTGCAACCCATGACAGCCTCCAGTGTGACAGACAGAAAATATATGTAGAGTGAAAGAAATGTAGCTGTGAAAGCACAGCATAGCAACAGCAGTACACGTTGGTCTTTGCTTTTTGCATTTTGATACACTGAATAAGGTTTCACCCTGGCAGATATTTTCACTCACATGGAAACCTTCATGTTTTCTCTCTCCACGTGAAAAGAAGTACGGATTAGGAAGTCTTCCTATGTTATTTTTGAAGCTCCTAGGCTATGATTGCTCTCATTATATGATTTGCATGTTCTTCTGGATAAGCATTAAGTCTTTTTGTAAGTTTGAGAAGCATCCGACATGGTTTTGGAACTGCTGCTATCCCAGCAATAAGTTGTGACAATCCCATTGATCAGCGCTGTATTTCTCATACTTTTCCACAACAACCCTAAAAGGGCATCTTCGCCAGCAAGACAGTAGAAGGTAAGTATGTCAACTGTCAATAGCAGAGACACTTAAATCCACTCACTTTCTCTCAATGAGAAAGTGCCTGGAGCAGGAAAACGGCAGAAATTTGAAAGAAAACCCATTGAAGTAGCATGCCCCGAAGGGAGATGAAAGGAGATGGGAACAAAGACTGTGGTATCTCTGTGGACACTTGTGCCCCACCTGGCATTTCCAGCAACACCACAAACGGAGACAGCAGCTTCTCTGGAGGAGCAGGTTCTCCTGGTTGAGCTCAGAGACCTCAGTAAAACCCAGCGTAAGCTCAGTCACAGGCTCCACTGTTACAGAGCCAGGTCACATCTTGCAGAGTGTGATGTGTAACACAAAGCAGGATGCTTTTTGAAGAACTGGGCCCTCATTTAGTTGTTGTATCAGGATGCTTTTTGTGTAATTAAGCAGCAACATAAACTTGTGCCAACTGAGAGTTTTGAAATGTTTATTGAATGTCTGTTTGTGTATTGGATAAGCCTGGGAAGAAGGGGGTGGGAGGAAGGTGGTTTAGTTTTTGTCTTTCTTTCTCACCATCCAACTCTATTTTTAATTGGCAATAAATTAAATTAATCTTCCCCAAGTCAAGACTGTGTTGCCTGTGACAGTAACTGGTAAGGGATCTCCCTGTCTTTATCTCGACCCACAAGCTTTTTTTTCCACTTTATTTCCTCCCCCTGCCTGGTTGAGGAGGGGGAGAGAGAGAGCAGCTGGGTGGGCAGCTGGCCGAGGTCAACCCACCACAGTTTGTTATTGAAGGGCGAAAGGTTCTTCACTGCCAAGGAAGTATTCAAAGTGTAGATTCATTTTTAGTTTTGTCCTTTTAAACCCAGAGATCCCAACTCTCTCTCACAAAACTTCAGTGCACTCATCTAGTATCTGTTTGTGTCTTCGTTTTCCACCTTTTCTGAGAGCAATGCAGGGATTATTCAGTGCTATCTTTTCTCTAGGTAGGTAGAGCAAAATGAAAGTGATATTGGGCACCAAAAAGGATGCGATTACAAAGCCTTTTTCCAGATGTTTAGAAATAGTTCAACAGTTTGGTATTTGTGATATTGGTATGTTGTCACACCAAAAAATAAAAAATGTTGCAATACCTTCCTGCATTATTTCACTTCAGTATTTCAGTATATTGCCCAATGGTAAATAAATAATTTCTTGGTGGTGCTGGAATGACCGAATGCTCACTATGCTCCTAGGAATTAAGAAATCCGTCTGACGTAAGCAGTTAGATTTGAGAGAACTCTATAGGAAGTAAAAAGTTAGAGGAGTTGTTCAAACAAATGAGCAGGGAGGCAAAACTAAAGAGACCTGAACGCCAGCTACAGAAGCTGCATGTATATACCAACAACAGGAAACATGGGGGCTCTGCTATGGAAACAAAAGCAGGTGAGCAAATAGAGTACCAGCACTGATACCCCACTGCAAGCAGATGAATCATTTGGCTATAATTGGGAATGTTCTGTTCAACATCTATTTTTAAATAAAATGTCTAAAAAGTTTTCACAAGATTTTTGTATTCTCTATTTCGGTTTCCAAGAAGTACCAAAACACTACCAGAAATGTTGGTCCCAGAATATTGCTGCCAGGATCTCAGAACAGAATCCCCCAAAATTCTACATGAAAGCATGGAGTGAAATGTTTCCAGCTTGTTCCATCTTTGTTTTAGGTTCAGTGAGCCTAAATAACCAGTCCAGCATGCATGGCTAAGACAAATGCAACTTCAAATCTTTGGTAAGTCCATCTGCCCTTGATATTAAAAAAAAGTATTCCTTACACTGAAAAGAATGAATGTTGGAAAATACTTAAAATGTTAACAAAAGACAGCTTGAGAGGAAGAAAAGTTTGTTTGTTTGAAACAAAAAAAAAAAATCTGAGAACTCCTAAGTTTCACTAGCAACACAGATAGTTTAAAGAAAAGATATGCTGACAAATGAAAAAAATATGGTCTTCCTTAACTGTCAGTTTGGCTGTCTTCCACTTAGAAGTAAAAGCCTAAGAATTTGCCCACAGCTTACTGTCACTAAACCGGATAATATTGTTTGACATAGCAGGAAAAAGAAGTCAATTTCTCAGTTTACATAAGAAGCTCTATATATTCCTATTGACAAATGCTATACCCTGTGTTATAATAAAACCAAAGATTATAGAATTGCATCCATCCAGCCTAATTTACTGCACTAATTTTCTTTGGAGTTAAATTATGTCACATTAAATTGTGTTACAGTGTGTAAAATTGCAATAACATTTCAGTGGTTTGGTTTAAATGGAACCAGTGGACTTGCTCTGTGCTAGTCACAGGCAGGAAAGGCACACTTTGCTTGCACAGTCTAACCAAAACCATCACACTTCCCTCTACCCAACATGACAGTACTAATCTTCATTTTTTACCATTCTTCCCTGGCATAATTTTTTTGCCATATTATTAGGGACTTACTGTTCAGTCAATGATGTCAATATTTGTGATTAGTGGGCATAAAAATGACAGAACTAGAAGGCTGAAAGTCCTTCTTTCACAAAAGGGACAGGACACAGGTAGTGACAGCAGGATCCACCCTGCACTTAAGACATCTGGGACTTCTCCGCTTATTATAGCAATTCATTTCACAGTTCTTCTGTGATCTTCCTTCCTTCTGGACACTCTTGCGAGGAGTGCTGATTCCACGCTGTAAAGCAATGGTATGCCAACACTTGTCTTCCAAGATCTGAACAAAACCAGTCACACTGACTGAATATATTATTGTATCAAAAATAGTGGGATGCAACTCTTCTAGGTAAGTGCCAGTGTATTGCCTGTAGAGTTCTTGCACTTTTCTCTTGTACTTTAATAGGTACTCTTCTAGAAAATAAGCAACTGGAGAGGGTGCCAGACTCTCTTAAATTTAACAGGTCTTAGAGTAACTTGTACAGAAGCTTAATACATTCCTATAGAGCTCTGTTTCATGCTATTAAATTAATATTTTTTCCTAGAAAAGGAGGATACGTCACTGAATTACATTTTGATCAAGAAAACAAGAGATTTCTCGATTATATTACAAAGGCAAAACTTTCTTGCCAGGTTTCCACCTGTATCCACAAGAAAGATTCTCTGCTGATTTTATGAGTGAAGTTTCTTCCTACAGAGGTCAAGCGTTTCATTTTAGTCAAAGCCAACCATCACTGAATGACCACACTGCTCTAAATTCATCTTTAGTGCGTGATTAATGTGCTTATTTCCTCACAGAGGACAAGCCTGCCATGGTTTATATATACCTGTGAAAACAGGAATTTATTCATGGAATACAAAGGTGAAACCCGACAAACATATGTTGAACCTGGAGCATATTAAGACTCCTGATTTGAAGAAAAATGGTGAAAAGGCATGAGTTCTAGGGACAGACACATCCTCAGCTGACAAATCCCTACCTCTACCTTGAGGCACTGAGAGCTGGGATCCAACCCCTAGACCTTCGACCTTGTTTACTAATTATAGTGCAACAAAGACATCCCCTCTTTATACGCACAGGTTCTATACACAAGTTACAAGGCTTTAAGATTTATCACTAATAACTCAACCTGACTCAAAAGAGAAGAGGAAGAAATTCAAAGACACATGCACCGGCATTAATGTACTCACTGAGTTCAGGTAGCAGCTGTGTTGAGCAAGTCCACTGCAGTGGTCTGATTTGGAGCTAATATGTGAAAACATGTATTTATGCCTTAATAGGATGACTGCTCAGTTTTAGCCTTTTGTTGTTTAAAAAACCTACAAAAATCCTTCATGAGCTCTCTGAAGTTGATATAAAAGAGAAAGCATTCACAATGTTCATGTATGCAAGGTACACAGCTGTACCTTCTAACTGAATGAGAAATTATTCCCTTAGGTGTATTTAGTTTATAAATTGCACCCTCCTGGCTGTATGGAATATCTTCTCTTGGCATGAAGTTATTAATGGAGACAGAATTTTGAAGAAGTGCATTAGAAATCTTCCTTGCCCCTGGAGACTTGTTCTAAGGGATTACACCAATCAAGTGCATTAAGGAAGCAGTCAAGTATTCTCCAAACGTAACCTGCATCTTTCCAAAGAATTTAGCTGCAGTCAGATTATTTTAGCTCAAGTTCCTTGTGCCAGAAAAGCTTAGTTTCCTTGTCAGAATTAGCCACCTAATTTTGGAAAGTTCACCACAAAAACAAAGGGAATGTGTGAAACTGCAAAGGAGGTGTTATCACCTCTATTCAACAATAACAGGTTGTGATAGATCCCTTCTTGCCAAATTACTGCAGCTTCGCACAGAATTTTAATTCAGAAGCAGCTATTTGGATCCTACGGGCAAGTAGGATTTAGAATTGTAAATCCATGAAACTCTGAACAAGTCTCAAATGTCAGCAAGCTACAAGGGAACGACTTCTCTTTGCTAAGGCTAGTCTTGTTAGACATTTTTTATTTTTTTATCTTGTTAAAATACAAATTATAGATGCCTTTCACAGTGCAATGAAATAACTCTGAACAAGGCTAGCAATACAAGAGCAAATAGTTGCAACTCCTAAACCTAGGTTGTTACAATGCAGGTCAATTATTACCTATCCTGACAAATGTTAATTGTTCAATCTTCTTTTCTTTCCTTCAGTGGGTCCATTCTTTTCTCCCTCGCCAGATGCTCGCTTCTCCCCTGGCAGACTTGATGCCTCCCCTCTGCTGGAGTATGACTAAACAGGTAGAAAACCTCCAGGACAGAGATGGCAACAAGCCATGGGGTAGGAAGGCAAACAGAGAGGAAACCAAGAACTTTTTTTTTTTTTTTAAACGCTTTCCTGCCTTGCCTCCAAAGCAGTTACCATCATGCTTAAAAGGCAAATGAAACAACCCTTACTTAATTGGAGACTTGCGTTGTTATTGCTTAGCAGATGAGCGAGGCAAAGAAATGAGCCATTCCATGGACACAGTTTAGGGAACAGGACAAGGACATGCAGGTGAGGAGGTGGGTTTGGTGTCTGAAAAGGACAGAAAGGAGCCTTACATCTAGGCAGTCAAAAACTCTGCGGAGGAACAGCACTGTCCAGAGCTACATCACACCATAAATACTCTAGTGACCTGACTAAGGTAGGGCTCTAACATCAAGAGTGCTTGTTTTAAAAGTGTTCATTTTTTCCTCATCATTCAGCGTGGTACTTGTGTATCACTACACAGAATCCACCCTGGAGAGAATTATTCATTTTTCCAGATTCATTTGTTCTGCATGTTTGCTTGCCTGCAGCACTGTCCTCACAAAAAAATTAGTCTTGAACAGTTAACATGAGAATAACTTTTTAACTATGGCCTTGGTAATAAAACGCCATTAAAAATATTTTGTGTATTGACTACAGTCTGAAAAAGAGAAGGGGAAAAAAGGTCTGAAAGGTGTAGGAAGCACATTTGAAGGCCAGAGCATAAAGCAATACAAAGGCCAGAGCAAGAAAGCTCTGCTGAGGCCTCTCTGCTCTGGTGTAGCCCATGCACAGCTCCACGCACACATCATGAGAGGTTTGAGAAAGCAACTGTGGATGTTCTCTCCAGCAAATATCACAAGCACTATCTAGTAAATCCTCACTGAAGGTGCACAAACTGTGATCTCCAGATTTGGAAAGGGAATGAGCCTCTTGCTAGGTTTTTTGTGAGGGCAGTACAAACAGCCATGGCACCACATCATGCCTCTTATCTCATTTGAAATCCTGCCTCCAGAGCATGTAGGCTTTCCAGTTTTTCAGCTTAAATCATGAAGCATTTTAAACATTTTAAAAATGGAGAAACTCCCTTCCATCTCCCCTCCCCACTCCCTCATTTAATTCCCCAAAAGTGAAAAGTCAGTTTCTTCTGAAACATTTCAAAAATTTCAGAATAATCCCCAGGACTGAACAGGTTGGGTGGAAAATGTCAACCAGGCCAAGCAAAGTTGTGTGAAACTGTACTGTCATGATAGTCTATGAAAAATTAACTACATACCTGTCAGGACAGAAACAGCCAGAATATCCCAGACTTCCAGGAGGAAAAGAAACCTGTTTGAGACTTGCACCTGATGTTCAGACATAGTTTGGTTATATTAACTAAATCCTGCAGTGATCCCTCTGGATTTTGAAATGAAGAAGAGCCAACATTAGGATAGGTTTTTATTTTGTATGGTTTTTTTTTTTAAAAACTCAAACTTAGATCTATATTCCATTTTACCAGACCCCTGGAGACTGATGGGGAGGGAAGGTGAAGGGGAAGGAGGAGGACACTAGAGGTAAAAATTTCTGTATCTGCCCATATTAGACGAACCCTTCTCTGCTTGCTGAGCCAAATCTTTTCCAAAACGTTTACTGTCGCTAAAATACCTACCATTCAACTATTTTCCTAAGTGCTTTAAGTTTGACTTCTTTTCAGTTCTAAGTAAGAGTAATTAAATTTTTCATACCAAACATTTCCCGAGGGTTTCCACTGCCTTCAGCTCCAGAGGTTACAAGCTCACCTTGGCAGGCAGGAGATATTATCAATGTTCCTTATTTAGGCCAGTAGCAGGTACTTCTGTCACCTCATCTTGAATTAATTTTAGCTATCATGACAGCGGTGCCTGGAAACAGCTCTCCAGGCAGAAATCCCCGATTGTACTCACAATGTAAGGATTTAGCACAAGCACATTCATCTTCATTACTGGAAACATAATAGGAACTGCGGCACTTAAAGACAATACCTATGTAAAAGTACTTAAACAAGAATAGCTCCTGAGTGCAATAAATACATCATGCTCACATGAGCTGCGTGCCTACAAATCAGATGCGGCCCACTGAACCATCTGCTTTCACAACAGCTTCCAGCCTGTCTTCCTCACTGTGGTGCAGCGTGGCTTGCACCGCTCCCCAAAAGGATTTGGATTGAGCTAGATCAGATAAAGAGAGCCCTTAGCAGCTGGTACATTTACAACCGTTTCTAAATTGTGTGTCAAATATTTGTCAAATTACTGTGTCCTGTAACTGAAATTACCAAAGTGGAAAAGATACTGGGTAAATGGTTAGGATAGTATTTGTAGGTTCCTCTAAAGCTTACTTCTGATGAGAAAGTCAGTTCTTCCTGCAACTGAAATAAATTGTCCTCCTATCTTTATTACTGACAGGATCTTGGAACCGTTTCTAAATTGTGTGTCAAATACTTGTCAAATTACTGTGTCCTGTAACTGAAATTACCAAAGTGGAAAAGATACTGGGTAAATGGTTAGGATAGTATTTGTAGGTTCCTCTAAAGCTTACTTCTGATGAGAAAGTCAGTTCTTCCTGCAACTGAAATAAATTGTCCTCCTATCTTTATTACTGACAGGATCTTGCACAGCTCGGACAAAAACGGGGCTTTTATTTCATCACCTCCGAGATAACACTGCAGGAAACGTGATACAGAAACATCTTTGCGCTGAGCTGACTCGTGTGCTGTGTCAGATGTAGGGAGCATCCAGCTGCCTTCAGCTTCCATGGAGCCTAGCAGAGGGCTAACGAAATTTCAGGACACTACGAGGCACTTGCATACTTTTCCTAGGAGGGTCATGGCCAAGAATTGTCCCCAAATCCCAAGCTGTGATACCGGCAACTGCTGCAAAAGGCTGTTTAAAAGGTGATGAGAACCTGGAAAGTTGTCTGTGAGAACAGAGACTAACCTCACCCACCTCTGAGCGGCTCTGCTGGATGGCGGGTTCATCACTCTGGTGTAACATTGGTAGTCTGAGATGCTGAATGGTCACAGCAGGATATCAAGGACCTGAGAGGACCAGGGTATCGTGATGGAGGCAGGAAGGCAGGACAGCAGCCACGGCAGCGCAAAAAGCAAAGCACAGGGATAAAAGTCTTCTAGTACCCAATATTCAGCTAAGTATTATGGGAACTTAGGTACTGTCCCAAAACTTCCTTGAGGTCAGGAAACTTGGGGAAATTTGTCTCAGGCGAGATTACCTAAACATCTAAAATATCTAAATAATATCTAAAAATATCACAAATAACTGTTCAAACCTAATTACAACTTAGATATAATTACAAGCTAGATATTGCCCTCCACTAGATGCTGAGCTACCTTGTAGTGAAGTTGCTGGACTTCTGACGGGTATGGACTTCTGACAGGTATTTCTCCTCTCTTAATACTCCAGACACCCTCTGGTGTCTGAAGGATCTGTTATCAAGACAGAATTAGAGCGACAAACCTTTGACCCTTTATCATGAAATATTAAAAGGGTACTAGAATGTCACCTTAGATGCCTTCAGTGCTATAAATAGATTAATAATTATTTTGTGCAAGAAAGCCTAGACACTTCAGCAATAAACCAGTTCTAGAGGCATCTATATCTTCTTCTGCTGTATTAACTATCACTAAAGATTCAGGACTTCCTCCTAGGTGAAATCAAATCCCTTCTATGAGTTAGCAAGCAGCAATTCTACCAGAGTGTCATACAAATAAAACCAGAACAGGTACCATTAATGGCACCATTACAGTGCATAAAAGAGAAAATAGCATTTTTTATCTAGGTGCTGCATTTTGGATTACAACTATGCTATGAAGTTTGCGAGTTCTAAGAAAAGAGAGTAACATCTACTTCTCTAGGCTGTAAAATCATACAGCTAAAGTCTTGCCTCGCTGTAGTATTGCCATTAATTTTGGAGGGGGAGTGGGACAAAAAACATTTCCCAGCAGTTCCACACAGTATTTTCCAACCACCTACATATAGCTTGACGTTAGAAAAATAAATGCAAAAGACCTGTTACTCTCAAAGAGGACTCCTAACTGCCCCGGTGGCTAGCAACCAGAAAACAGGCATTTTGAAGATCAGGAAAATAAGACGTCAAAATGGGAAGGTCTTTTCAGAATACTGAACAGGTTCTGAATCACTTGCCCAAAAGACATCAAAAGAAGCTTTACACCCAGATCTCGGCATCTTAGAATGATGATCAGGATTTTTGCTTTTTGGCAAACCACTAATTTGGTTGACTTGTTAAATTTGAAAACTAGCACACTACCTTCTGCCAACAGTAAGAATAACAATACTTTTTAGGTGTCATAACATTTTTTATTTATTATACTGCTTCTATACCAACACCTAGCAAATATCTGCACTCATGTAAATATCTTCATCTTGAGTCACTTAGTATCTTCTTTTTTAAGGTAGAACAGTGTTCCCAAACAGTGGTCCCTGACCAATAGCCTTCTGATGGTGTCTGTGGCCAAAGAAAGTTGTCAACAGCAAGTAAAGGAATGTAAAGTATGTTTAGCAATACTGAGCTGCTTTGCTCACAAGCCAGTGAACCACAGATCTTTTTTTATGTCTATGTCAGCACTTCAGACTTTTCAACAAAACAGTTGTTGTTTGACAATATTACCGATTTTCCCTTGCACAAACAATTTGAAAAGCAAAATGCCCCAAACTGTCCTGATTACATGCCTCATCACAGCTTACTGGACACAAGGACACATTATTTAGTATTCAATAACAGTAGCTTAAAATAGTCTATAGCAGCTCTGTCATTTTCTAAAATCCTTTTAAAAATTATTTCAGTAGTATTTCTTAGTATAACAACATGTAACTCTGACATGACAGATCTGTGTTATCTACATAAAGCAATCTAGCACGTTGTTGAGAAAAAAGAAGTCAGCCTTTTCTGGGCTAACCAAGCCTTTCGAGGTCTGTGGGCTTGCAATACCACAATTGGGAAAATAGCAATAGGGGAACCCTACATTAAAATCCAGAAAAATACCTAAGTAACCTTTCAAGCAGAGAGGTGGTTATGCAGGAGGTCTATTTGGTTTTCATGCATCCAATTCCATTCTCCTTTGCTCTCTTCAGCAAATAAACAGATTTTACACATTCCCTCCGATCTGTGTAAAGTCTCTGCGCAAACGAAGCTGAACCCATGTCTGGTACAATGAACAACCCTTTAAAAGAATAATGCATTTTCATTTAATCTTGGGATTCTAAATAACATGACGTTAGAATATCTTAAGTATTTCTACTGCCCAAATGAATGAACTCCAGGAAATTTTTAGCTATTCAGCTATGTCTATTACAGGCAGAGGCTGAACACCCCAAGCTGTGGGAGGCTTGAGAGTCTGGGATTTGCTCATTAGAAGAATCAAAGGCTGTGATCCAGAAATTGGGGATGAACCAAAACCTTGGATCAAAGTTCACCTCTCTCTTAGCGGGCCCCCCTAGTTGAGAGAGTTTAATTTGTTAATCCATGTTGAAACAGCCACTGACGGGACACTTTCACAAGTGGCAGACACTATATTTTAAAAGAGAAAGAAGAAAAAACCAAATGCCAGGGGAACAGATTCCTAGCTGAGTGGGTGGCAGCACACAAGCAGCACAAGCCTCTGCTTTGGAAGAGAACAGAGTGATCTTGTGGTAGCTAAAGATGCTCTGCTTATATACATTGTCGTGAGTAGCGAGAACACATAGGATTTGATCTGCAAATTTTGGAGCCACTTGCCTATACGTGAGCTCCGTGTGCTCTAACTGCTGCATGCTCCCAGCTCTAAGCACTACTTAGCCCATCATCCAAGTTAGTGGCAGCCCAGAGTCAGTTATGAAACTCCCACCTGGCCACACCACTAATCCTTAAATTGCATGGAAGGATTACTAACCATGATGTATCTAAGAATTTAAAAGGTGATGTAGCAAGAAAGGAAGCAAACCTAATCCTCATATTAGTGGCCCAATTATTTTCATGAGAACACATCCTCACGCTGCTGCTGTGTCTCCTGCAAGGAGACACCATCTCACATCCTAGAAGAAGTGGAGTTACATTGGCATGACCATATGCTTTCAGCAAGGCTTGTCAGCTGAGGCACAGAACTGCTGCTTTGGGTTCTGGAGCAGGGTAACACCGTGCCAGCCAAAATCTTTGTGTATGTGTCTGTTCTGCACCACACAGTGGGACAACAGCACAGAAACCCCAGATTCTGTAATGCTGTTAAAACTAAAGCAAAAAAGAGAAGGGCGGGGAGGTTCTCTAGAAATACATCAGAGAGGTAAATGCCATAAGAGAAAAGTTAATTTAAGATAACGGGCAGCTTGAATGAGAATCAGTATGTATCCACTGGCCATGGGAAAAAAAAAACCACAACACAAAACTTCCCCCCTCCCACCCCTCAACATACAAAACTGTAAGAATCTGGAAAAAACCCACAATATGTGGAAGCAAAAAACTTGTGACCAGTTTTAAAGATGGAGTGTGATAAGTTCATGAAAGCAATGCATGGCACAATTGCCCACCACAGGAGTGGACTACAGCTCAAAGGCTGAGGAAGACAAAATGACACATATATTGAAACCCAAATTATTCCTACATAGTACCATCTAAGTTGTGTATTGAAAACATACAAAAATTGAAAAAAAAACCAACAAACCAACCAGAAAATACGAGTATAGACATTCTTTGGCAAAGGTTGAAATTTGAACAGCCTCCTAAAAGAACCGCTGGTAATCACAACTGTATTGAATAAACACGTGCCATTTTCTTGGCAAACACTCTGAGACTGGCAAAGTGGTGGCTCATGATGCCAATCCTATAGTAGGGCAAAAGGCTGAAACTTCTCCATATGCAGCAGCCAAACGCCCTCCTGAGCAGCAAGAGAAGCCCTTCTGCAGTTGACCACTCTGTCTTTATACTTTTACCATTAATTGCCTAACACTAAAACAATTCATATTCTGCATGTACGTACTCACTGCACTGTAGAATTTTTAAGGCTTAATCTTGCTCTGACACTTATTTTGAGCCTCAAAGTAACTTATTCAGGCAGTTTTTCTGTTCTTCTGTTACCAAATAGGCTAGGCAACATGATTCTTAACTCCTCCTGCAGAACCTGCTCAGGCAAAACAAAACTCTTCCCATCTCCTGGGGCTCTGTATCAAGCCAGTATATCACTCCCTGTAACAGTCTGTTATTTGCTGTAATGTCATGAAAGAAAGCAAATGCATGCAGGGGAAAGAATTTCACAGAATATAGTCATCACGCGCAAATCCTATATTCTTCTCTATTTGTTTGAAGGCTAGAAAGCCAAGCTATTTTAGAGTGATAATTGACTTCTATTTCAGCACCGTAAAGAAAATAAATGTCATCCACTGTGGGTAATTAATTGCATTACATATTCACATACACCCACATTCGTTTGGAGCAGGAAAATACAACTCTGACAGCTACGCTTTCCTAAAAAATAAAACCCCAACAGATATATTTAGAGATTCCAGATCATCCAAAAGAAACCAGATCCTAATTTTATGTTACCGACTAGTACTGGAGGCAATAACCTTTACCTAACAGTTTTCTTTATAAAAATTTGTTGATGGGCACAAACCAGTTTTTGCTTCCTCACTTCGCAGAGTTCAGCCCTTCAATGTCATTGAGGTCCCCGAGCTTCAGTCAAGAAGAATATGGCCTGTTTTCTGTTTTGGGGGATTGCTGTCTCCAGTCCATTTGAAGGAACTGTTTAGGAGCAGAATATAACAGAGTTTTTCACATCGAGAGTGAAGCAGCTCTTAACGTTTATGGTTAGAAAAGAAGACTTGGAAATAGAAATATCAGGTAAGACATAAGCAAATAAACAATAATGTCAACTGTTATTACAAAGCTAAACCATCATACCATTTCCTCTTCGTTTTCTGTCTCCAGTCCATTTGAAGGAACTGTTTAGGAGCAGAATATAACAGAGTTTTTCACATCGAGAGTGAAGCAGCTCTTAACGTTTATGGTTAGAAAAGAAGACTTGGAAATAGAAATATCAGGTAAGACATAAGCAAATAAACAATAATGTCAACTGTTATTACAAAGCTAAACCATCATACCATTTCCTCTTCGTTTTTCTTTTTTTTTTTTGGAAGGGGGTAAAACTTGTTTTGTATGTAAATTTTAAGAGACTAGAGTCGTTAATATACCTGCAGCTTACATTTCTTACACGACTTTCTATATTATTGTATTCGACTCAGACTCCCAGCATTAACCTCCATTCTCATTAACACTAATATTAACCATGTTTCTCCCCACTCCCCACCACGGCTACCACAAAAGTAAGTGAACTACAGCTGTAAATGAAGAGCAAAGGCCCTGCCTGCTCCCTCTAACAAGCTGTGATCTCTCCAGACCCAACGTAACTTTCTGCAATCCCCGCAGCACGCTGAACTACCATGCCTTCGTGCATGGGGATAACCCTGTGTCTGTAGAGCCAACACTCTGAACAGCATCTTACCTGCTAAGAGGCAAGGCGTTTTAATACTATGAGTTTATCATTAAAAATAAGACAAAACATAATGACATCAAGTTCCACTCTTTAACAACATAGACAATTGCTTGTTTTTAAAATTCTTAGCCCTGGTCAGTTCTCCACTGTTTGCAAAGACACTGGTGCATAAAGGCCAACCCTTACTTCTGCTTAGGAGCAGATGTTACCATTTTCCTTTCCTCTGGGTGATGGGCCAGAGCATCTTTTCCCAGGCCCTTAATTTACCAAGTCCAACTATTTCCTTTTGAACCATGAAACATTTAGAAAGATACCATGTCTAAGCAATAACATTTAAAGGGTTAAAAATAAATTTATCACATCAAGGTGTAAGTAAAAATCTGGTTTCTCTAGGCAGCCCAAGGAAAATACATTATCCTGCACAGCTTTTTCTATCCCGCCTTCACCACACGATGCTATCCAGTGGAGACAGCTCCAAAGGGGAGGACTTGGAATGGCCACAGCCCTGGAAGCAGGCACACATGGCAGTCCCTGTCCTCCTTCTTGTTGCTTCTGACTCCCTCCAAGAGCCTCAGGTTCCTGGAAGCACAAGGAGAAGCTAGTCTGGCTATTGAATAGCAGAAGAGCAAAAGGGCATTAAATCCTCGAGCCTGCTTCTCTCCACTTCGTGCACAGACCCGGTCCACGCGTTCTTTTCTTTCTGTGGGGTCAGTAGCAAACAGCTGCGGGTTCTCCCTGGCCACTGTTGTAGGCACCTAAAACATGCTGTAAGATTTATACGAAGACGTAGTAGCACCCAAACCTCTCTAACACTACTTCAACAGAATTCTTTCAATCAAAAAAGACCTTTTTTTTATTTGAAGGAAAATATTAATGCCAAAAATCATGCTAAAATTTCATACAAGAAATCAATCTTTCCTTCATGGAAGCCATCTAGCCTTTAATCTCATCACTACTGCAGCCGGATCTCAGAGGGCATCATGGATCCAGATGGCATTCTTCAGCGTGGCAGAGCCAGACAACGTTCTGGGCAATACCAACACATACATCACTGTTTGCTGCCCAACTTCCCTTTCACTGAACCTCTGTGCTGCGTTTCCCGAGTCTGCTACGGCACAGATCACGCTTTGTTTGCCGGCCTAAAGAAACCTCTCAGGCCAGCTGACATATAGAGAGCCCCTTCTCTAATTCCTGGAAGTCCGTAAAGCATCTGATGAGAATGAAGTGGAATGTTAAGGAAAAGAAAGGCAGCAAAATCCTGTGTCCTAATACGAGGATGAGGCCCACAGAATTACATTCCTAAATAAGATATGCAGATCTATTTTGCTGCTCAGAGAGATCAGTGCTTTGGGGAAAAATCGTAATACGCTGAAGAGGCTCGGTGTTCAACACAAGGAATACAGCATAGTTTGGAACAACTGCCTCGAGAAGCTGGAAAGGAACCTGTCACCGAGATAGATGCGTTTATGAAACACATCTTAGGAGACAGAGATATGTAGATTGAAAGTGTCAGATGTGAATGGAAAGTGTGAGATTTGAACAGAAGCCCAACACAAGAGTTAAAGGGATACTTGTTCACTGACCTATTTATTATTTTATATTTGTTGCTACTGAAATTAATTGCAGCCCTTCTACCAGAGCAGAGCTGGGTGAAAGCTCTAAGGCAGTTTAGGACATACTAACCAGGATCAAAGTATCACATTTAGAGAGATGCAATGATTGCTGCTTGCCTAAAACCATCTGTGGGTGTAGCCTTGTGAGCAAATGAACACTGGCCAGGAAAGCAGAGGGGAAAAGGAGAATGTTTAGGGTTCATTTAGTTGCTGGTCACTATTGGTTTATGATGCCTTTTATATAAGCCCAGGAATTTTAAGAACAGAGCTACAGGAAGGCATCATCTTTATTTGTCTATTTCTGTATTTAAGAGAGTCCTACATTTCATACCTATTTAAACACCCAGTTAATTATTGCTACACAATATCCCTAGCCAAATGCACCCCCATTTCGATGATTTTTTGTTCATAACGTTCCATTTAAGCAGCAGCCATTTCCATTCAGTCTCAGCCTAAACAGTTTCTCTGGAAGATAGCCCAATTAAACAGATTTTCTTATTAAGCACGCCCCAATTAAGTGATGTACATCACTATCGGCTCAGTTTCTATGTGATTTTTACATACTGAGCAGCGTACAGGGAACATTTTACATATTGGTTTTAAGCTCATCAGTCCTCATGCAAAGAAAGTACATTTTTACATTAATTTTAACAAAACAACATCAAAGGTATGAAATCTAACCTAAATAGGAAGACTTCTACTGTAGTCCTTTGTGGAGTTTTGGGAAGAAATTACCCAATCTTTTTTTTAAGCATTTTATTGAAGCAAGTCTCTGAAGAGAAACGGACTTCTGGCTTCCCAGCGCTCTCAGTAGCACCTCTCTGTCGAGGTGGGAAGGGGCTCTGCTTTCCCCGGGCATTTGGAAACCAACTTTATAACTCACTTTGTGCTCTGGTACTACGTAATACTTTTTTTAATTAAACATGCATCCTGTGGGAAAAAGAGATTCAATGACAGCCCCATAGTAATTTCTTAAGGTTAAATTTCTGGCACCTGGCAAGGAATCTGAAACAAGTATTGGACATGTGTCTTATTTTTACAAGATGACTACACTTAAAAACAACAAGCCTTGTGTATTTTATTTTATTAGATTAGATACTAGTTCATCTGGGGTAATAAAAAAAAAAAATAAATGCTGAAAAGATAAATTCATTAAAAGCTGTCACATGCATACTGACTTTAAGCCCTTACGTGTTGTTTCAGTACCAAATATTACTTTCTAAATCCATTGCAGTCAAACAACTGGCATCATTTTGCAATCCACGTCTTTTTATTTTTTAAAAAACAGACATTGGAAATGCTAAATCAGTTACCCCATAAAACAATCTTCTGACTTGATTTTTCTGTCAACTGCAAGTAACATGGTGCTGGGGAGGGAAACCTGACTGTCACTGTGAATTGTCATTGTTTTCTGAAGGGGGTAATAGTTTCCAATTTAACATCGTTAAGTTGCTATACTAGTCCACTTTTCCCATTTTATTATAATAGTTCAAGCTTTAACTCCAAACATTATTTCCCAGTTTGAAAAGATGCAGGCCTTGTGCCAAAAAGTTAAATGAATTACTTTTCCATCAGAGGTTGAAACACAACCATCTGGTCCACCAAAATTGCTCCAAATTTTTCAGTATTCTTTAAACGGCACATGCTGAGAAAAATCCCAGTCCAACTGAAGTAGGTGGCACAACTCCCACCAATTTATATGAAGCCAAGATTTCATCCAACATATCCTAGTGAGAACATTTTGCATTTCTGGACTATGCACAGATTTTGTACTAGCTATAACTGTATTGGTTGGGCGAGAGATTTTTTTCTTTCTACAGAAACAATAAAATCAGCATTACAATTTGTGAAGAAATAT
Source organism: Aptenodytes forsteri (assembly GCF_000699145.1). Taxonomy (NCBI): domain Eukaryota; kingdom Metazoa; phylum Chordata; class Aves; order Sphenisciformes; family Spheniscidae; genus Aptenodytes; species Aptenodytes forsteri. The sequence goes on from NW_008795127.1 coordinate 7,216,061, forward strand.
TCAAGGTGGACAGAAACAAACACTGGCAAGCAGTACACTTTCTTACTGGTGTTTGCATAGCAGGAGATGGAGAATTATTCCCCTGAAGGTACAGTGAAAGGAATACACATTTTTTATTTTTGTCAAGTCCAAAGTATTGACAAAACACTGAGAAAAATCTTTTGCTGGTGTAATATAGTATCTCATTGACTGTCAGCAATGCATGGACTTCTGTTCGTGGTATAGCAATAAACAGATGAAGACAGAAACCTGTGTTTTCCATGGTCAGTTGTAGTTTATTGGCCAATATATAGGCTATTTAATTATTATTTATTTTACTGTTTATACTAGAAATAAGGTAGGAGCTGCTTAAATGTATATAAGCATGCACACACACATTTAAAAGTATATTTACACAAGTGTGATTGCTTTGTAAATAAGATTACTCTGAATATTTTTAGATGCAAATCAATTCTATTTTCCACTCTACCGGTAGGATTAAATTTCTGACATTGGTGAAATCCAAAGACGCTAAGTTTAACTTGGTGATTCGAGAATGATTCATAATGAAACCCTTCTTTTTCCTATCAGTGGGATGCCACCTATTTTCTGTTTTATTCTGAAGACAGACATTAGAGTGTACCCATGATGAGTGGTAATAACAGTTAGATTTTAGTAAGCCTACCAGATAATGATACTTCAGCTATGCTCTGGGGGAAGTGGAGAGGCTAAAACTTGTAGCCACAGGATCCCACATCTACTGCAGAAGTATGACATGAATTTCGTATCAGTGGGATGCCACCTATTTTCTGTTTTATTCTGAAGACAGACATTAGAGTGTACCCATGATGAGTGGTAATAACAGTTAGATTTTAGTAAGCCTACCAGATAATGATACTTCAGCTATGCTCTGGGGGAAGTGGAGAGGCTAAAACTTGTAGCCACAGGATCCCACATCTACTGCAGAAGTATGACATGAAAAAGCTATTTTTACATGTGTACCTTTTTGACGTTGCCAGTTTCTAAAGGAACAGATCGGTTAGTTTTTCAGAGAAGAGAAAAATAAATATCAGGCCTTTATGCATCAAAGAACTATGGAATAATACTTTCCCTCAAGGAAAAAAAAATGCTGAGTTTTGAGGAGTAACCTGACTTTTCCTCATGGCAATTTTTTTTTTTTTAAATAAAGATTTTTAGTTCCTTTTGTATGTCAAAAATTCCAAACATGCATTTAACACAGCGTCATGGGTCCGTAGGCATTGATGGAGTGTCTCGTAATGAATATGCCTACTGTTGCCTAACAAGTATAAAAATGTGGAACATCTGTATGTCATCAACAAACACATAAAGCTGTTAATTATATTAATTTTCTGTTGTCACATTTTAAATATTTTTATTTAGGGCTTTTATGCATTAGGACTAAACATTTATTGTAATTTTTACTTCATTGCTAAAGATTAAAAACAAATTAATTTTCCTCAACAAGCCAGCTAAAGCCTGACTCAAGCTGTTTTCCTTGAGGGAGAAAGTTGAAACTGAGTTAAACAGAGATACTTCTGCAAACTTGTTTAATTAAAATAGCCAACAGTTATTTTTCCTGCTAGTTTTACATTTTAGCAGCACCATACTTCTCTGCAGGTAGTTGTCTTCACATAGCTTAGGTGATGTTTATGGTACTAGAAAATTCAGCCTGTAATCATGGAAACTAAGGGTTTCCAGTCTTCCAGCCCTCAACAATTCCTGCATATAAATAAACTTCACATTTATTTCTAACATACAAAAATGTGTGTGTATATATTATCATATATATATCATCATATATATATCACACTCCTTTTTTAGGATCTCAAGTTCTACAAATTAATGCATACTATATTAGACCAGTTTCCTATGCTTAATCAAGATACACAAGAATATCTTCTCGTGTAAAATATATGGCAGTCCTGAATAATTTAAAAAGGCTCCAATGCTCCACTCTCTTTGATATCTAGATATTCCCTGTCAGAGGAAAATACAAAGAATACCTCTTCCACTGTTTGAAATAATAAAAAAAAAATCTTTTGTGGAACCTGGATTTTATTTAGACCACATACAAGCAATTTGGGGGGGAGAAGAAAGGGGGAGCTGCTCAGGCATGTTGTGATTATTCCCAAAACAAGTATTACGCTCCCAGAATTCTAAAATAGGGCAGAGCCTTAGTAATGGTCCAGCCACATTAGGACAAAGATACAGATAACTCTACCCTGAAATGACACAGTAGCAGGAAAATTAAGATGTATTTAAATTAGTGCTTGATTTTAAATAGTATATATTTTCCTTTTTACAGTATTGCACAGTATCTATCCATTTCATGATTTTCACTTAAATCTCAATTTCTAGATTTTCTTCCATCTACTGTGACAATTTTTCATAACTGAAGATCATTAGTATTTTAAAGGACTGAATCATTTCGGATGTGTGTATTACACTTGTAAGAATAATTTGTGAAATCATTTATGGTTTATTGAAAGTTAATAACCCATCATCCTCCCATCCAAAAAACTTCAGACCCTAAAGAGATGAGAACAATTTTAAGAAAGGGATTTACGCGATTTTGAAATAGTGTCACCTTCAAACCCATTTTTCTCCCTTACTCTTTATTTTACTTGCAAATTAAAATGGCAAAACAAGATTGAAGCCAATTTGGTTCCAATTAGTTCTGCACCAAGATGAAGCAAAGGGAATCTAGTGGAGAGTCATTATGAGCCTGAAACAGATGTGGAAGTGATCATTGCTATTGTGCCATGAGATGCCACATACTGTTTCATTTGAGTTTTTTAATGTAGATGGTGGGCTGTTTGAAGCATTATGTTAACAAGATCAATTAATTTGTAATCTTTAAAAGTCAAGTTTTTGAGCCACCAGTGTAACAGAATCATCTGTATTATTCATTTTTCTAACTGGGAGATTGTTTTTAATAATTCAGTATTTATACTGGGCTCTTGACCATCATACGCTGATCTAAAGAGAGCTAAAATGTCCATAAAACATTCAGGAACTTTAGGTAATAAACTAGAATAAGCATGAATATATGGCTCTTAAGTTAAACATTTAATTACAGCTTTAAAAGGCAGAAGACAGAAATATTTTTACTGGCTTAAAAAAAAAAAGAGCCAGATTTATTCCTGGAAGTACTGGCAGAGCATTCGGAATGGGTGTTTTGTTTTGAAACAGAAACTCTTAGAAGAATCAGGATCTGACATCAAAGCAGCATTAAAATTCAGTTTAAGGACAAGAAACTGGGCGAGCATTGTTTGGTGACAAGCCAGGTCCAGACAACCTTCAAAACCAATTATAGCGTTATCTGCATAAGCCTTTACATCATTGAATCATAACATATATTGGAGACAAAAAGCAACAAAACCCTTCATACACATCTGTTGACAGTCAATGGAGACTTAAGGAAAAGGAAAAATTCAGAAAAAGAGAAATGCACAGAAAGGAAAAGTCATGCACGCCCCACATGTTCTAGTGTTGGTAGGCTGTCCACATCCATTATGTTGTGGCTTTTGGGACTGGAAGGTACTCGAAAACCGGAACCACGTTTCTGCTTCATTATAATAAATCTCTGCCAACGAGTTTGGTGCCATGCAAGTCAGAGCTATATCCAGCATCAACAACATCTCTACGTAATGGTAACTTCAATGGTAAAGGGACACACACATCATTTCCATTCAGGTCACTAGCAGACCTGGTCAAAGCCAGAGAATTGTAAGAAAAATCCTATTTACGAGCAGAAACAAAGGTAATTTATCTGTAACTATTTTCAAGCTAAATATTTTTAAGCATTTCGGCATTAAATATTCCCAAGCAAATGTAGCCTGGATTACCACACCATTTACATCTTGTCTCTGAATGGCAGTCTTACACACCCTGCTGATCTCAGAGCTCCTCCTCCACCTTCCCCACTGGCAGCCAGCTGACGGAGCGTGCAGGCAGGCAGCTGGGCCGTATCACAGAGGTTCCCACTAGCTCCCCGCTCTGCAGGTGCTGACCCCATCACCCAGCAAGGCAGAAGTCAAAATTTCCCAAGAACAGGCTCTTGTGTCACTTGCCGGGATAATAATCCAAGGAGAGCCGCAAGAGGCAGCAGCTCCCGGGCTAGCCTGCTCCAGCCAGGTTGGCTCTCACCAGGTTCCCACAGGCTTTCGGAAAATTGCCCTTTCTCCCAGAAAAAAAGGTGTGCTAATTCTTAAAAAACCCTACGAGATGCTGTCCCACCTAGTGGGAGCACCACTGTCTTCCCCTCTGCCGCCCAGGCAAAACAGGAGAACTTGCTATAAAGACACATCGTGTATTTCTAGTACAGTTTGTAAAAGTTTTAAAAACATCCTGAGAAACAGATGCGGTAAGGATTCCACAAGTGGTTTAAATTAAAACATACAGAGATCCTAAAAGCTTAGAAAAGCCTTTACTGGAGGGGAAAAATATTAAATAAATGCTTCCTACATCTTAACTGTTACAATGTGCAAATACTAACTTGTTATCTATTAGATTATGTTAAGCAGATGTAATTGGAGAGGGAACCTGCACCATAAAAAGATAAACCTTCTATCTTTAATGCAGTAATTATTTCACATTTATTGGCTAGAAGCCAGATGCATTCTCATGTTTATTACAAATTCCAGTTAAAAAGATCTTATTTAGCTGTTTGAGTTGGTAACATTTGCCTGTTCCAAACTTTCATAAATTATCAGTCCTGCTGAAAATCCAAGACCAAAACTTTGTCGGTTCTGTGCAAGTAATAACGAGGTAAATTTAAAATGTATCTGACTCCATTCTCTGATTTTCACCTCTCAGGTGTATCCAATGCCAAATCTATTACCTGCATGGCTGCACTCTCAGGGAGTGGGAACTAGGTATTTTTTCCTCACATTTCATCCAGTTCTAACTTTTTCTTCCCAAAACCCATAAAACCTCCACAGTTGTTTATGTCTGAAAGACAAAATTAATAGCTGTTTTTAAGTCAAAATCTCACGAACCATTCTACCTGGCACAGAGGAGCTGGAACCTCGCTGACTTCAACTGTTAATATCCTTCATGCACAGCCTGAACAGAAATTAATTCAATGTCGAGTTCAAGCCTTTTTGGACACTTTCAATTTAGCTGCTGTATTCTTCAAAACCTACACAAAACCTTGTATTTAAGAGTGAATCTTAGGAACATCCTAAAAACTGATAAATTTTGGAATTTTGCAAAGCAAGTCCTTAATGGTCTGTCTTATACTCCCAGAATGACAACATAGCAGATAGAGAGGGACACTCTCCCCTCAGCTGTTCAAAGGTATGACAGGTCTCTGATGCAATCCTCCAACATAAGAAATCTTCCCCAAAAAAGTGAGAATCCAGCCTTTTGAATCCAGCCTTTCAGTTCTAAAAGTCCCCCGATCACAAAGCTACATTAAAGAATATTAAGCTTACTTAAGTTTACCTGAACAGCTAAAATGTTAAATGCAATTTAATCGCTTAGCTCCCAGGGCTGCCTGACAGCTTAACTAAAGCAATTAATTAAAAACAACTTTCAGTAGAAGATGCTATGAAAGAGCAAGCGTTTACTATCCTATACTAACAAAAGTAGTAAGTACTTCTCCTCAAGACAAGATTGATCTCTGCCCGGTGTTTTGATCAGCTCAATACCTATCTAGCCCTGGCAATGACTTCCCCAGCATGTGGTGGGGTGGTATACCATTGGTGTCATCTCCCCTGGATTTCCCCAAACTTTCAGTAGAAGATGCTACGAAAGAGCAAGCGTTTACTATCCTATACTAACAAAAGTAGTAAGTACTTCTCCTCAAAACAAGATTGATCTCTGCCCGGTGTTTTGATCAGCTCAATGCCTATCTAGCCCTGGCAATGACTTCCCCAGCATGTGGTGGGGTGGTATACCATTGGTGTCATCTCCCCTGGATTTCCCCAGCCATGGAGGTATATACCACGGGTGTGACCTCTCCTGGACCTCCCCAGCCATGGGGGTATATACCACGGGTGTGACCTCTCCTGGACTTCCCCAGCCATACGCATCACACCCATGGTATACCACCCCCTGGTATAGTCTTCCAGCTTTTAGTGACCAAGGACTTCCTGAACCAGAAACAGTACCTTTACATTTAAGAGCTCGTGACAGATTTCTCCTCCGCAAGTTTGTCTAACCAGCGGTTGAAACTTTATAAAATCTTAGCATTTTATCACATTCTGTGTAGCAAACCTACCATCACACAGGAAGCAGGTGCAATTGCAATGGTTCAGTGGCGTACAAACAGCAAGGTGGGTTAGAGGAGTTGACACAACATAGTCACCTTGTTCTGAGAGCCAGCATCCCATCCAAAACCCTCTCTAGTAATTCTGAGTGCGTAAGACAAAACTGTAATTGGAGCCAGACATAGTAGTTCAGACTTAATGCAGTGCGCAAGCTTAAAAAATGTGTTAATGCCAAAATGAAGTCCACGTATCAACAGTTTTGTGCTGCCTTCCAAAATACAGCCGTTTCCACAGCAGCCTGGGGTTTGTGTGCCTGGTAAAGGATGCCACAAACCTGTGTTGGGGTCTGCCCTCGTATTGTACCCTGGCTATCATGTATTCCTCTAAAACAATGTTCAGTGTTACACTCTTCAATTTTTGCTCAGCAGATGGGTATCTAAAAATGAAGCGTGAGTATGAATACTGATGACTTTGTACATACAGGGGGGAAAAAATGCAGAACGCATACCATTCTCACTCAAGACAGCAAGATTTCAGAACATCTTAAAATCATGGAAAATGGGTAAACTGAGAACTCAGAAAAATCTTATTTTGCAGAAATTGACATTTTCAACGAGCTTTTGGCTGCAGAGCTGCCATTATGCCAATGAAGATTTAGACAACAAGGTTAAACCCTTCCTTCATCAGTAATGCCTGTTTACTTCTAATGGCCCCTTCCAGAATAGCCAAAAAGCTCTTATGTTTGGATTAAATAACTCTATCAACCATTAAGGAGCATTTAGATCAAATATATATATTCTTGAACATATTTTGAGTACCGTGCGCCGTGCAGTACTGACCTTAAGTACAGCGCAGTAAGCAGGAAAGAAACAAGTTGCTTTTTTTCCCCAGTTACCTATCTGAATACACACAGGAACACGATGATAAAAATTATATCAAATGTTGGCACATTTCTGCTCACATCACTGGATCCAGACTCATCGCAAACAACCAACTGTGCTATGGAAGATAAACTGACCGTGTATTTTTCTCCTTTTTCTATAAATCTGGCAAGTATACGCTTGTACAGTAGTTTCTCATCCAATTTCAAAGAAAAAACAAATGATACAACACTTCTGCCATACTGCAAATTTTTATTCACTTTAGGAGCCGTAGATTTTGAGGAGATGCTTTTGCACAGACCTATTCTAATATAAGAGACTTCAGTAAGAAATAAATTGATTTCTTTACAAGTAATAAGCAAAATTACATGCAGACTTTGTGGATTAATAATGTTAAATATATGAAATCCATCACTAAAGAAGTTTCACAGAATCATCAAAGAGCTGGCTGGAAGTTAACACAGACATATAAATGAGATATGAGAAATTTGTGCTTTAGATACCTAAATTCCTTTTCTTGATACATAGCTATTTAAGTGATACAGATCCTGTAAAGTTAGTAAAGATCTTGATAATGAGATTTACAACTTGTTACCCAGATAGTTGACTGGGTTCATCCAGAAATTTCCACAAGAGACCAGGCACTTATTAATGTGAAGGTAAGGTGATTAGCCGAATGCTTTATTTGTCATCACAGAAGTAATTCAAGGGGTTTAATCAAATCCCTATCATTAATCTGACTGAAAGACATGTGTCTGAGTCCATTACCCTTCTAACTAATATCACCAGGTTTTATTTTATCTTTCATGTTTGTCTAACACCAATTTTACTTGTACTGCTGTGGGAGAAATCGGTGGCTCATTAATTCGTGGATGAAAATACTTATTTTGTTCCTGAAAGACACATTCCTAGTTTTATTTAAATACAGGTTGGATTTCAGTTTCCTCTGCATTGGGAAGAAGAGAAGCAAGTCTTGCATTCCTATTGGTTAATTAAACCGAAAAGTTAGGGCCACTATATGTAAGTACAGCACATTTTACACAGAAACATTTAGCTCCATACACAGCACCTTTGGTGTCAGCTCCATTTCTGGAGCTAAAACTAAAGAAAGTTTTAGTCCAACAAAATATATTGTGAAACATGGTAATATTCTGGTCTTACAAAGCATAATACCTGTTTTTCTGTGTGCCTGTGAGTGCTGTAAATACACAAAGTTATTTTAAAAAGCTGACATTCTGTTTGTTTTTAAGGAGAAACAATGGAGAAGCGGGGAGCCCCGCGTTCAGGGAAAGCACGGCCAACAAAAATAATGGCTATCTCTACAGCTCTGACTGCTAATGACATCCAGAAAGGTGCTGGCAGAGCAAAAGTGCTGAGAATTGTCTAACTAATGTTTAAATAGGACCCCAGGAGCCATACAGGAATTGGGGGAAAAAAATATTAGTCCCTCAGAGCAAACATTACAGCAGTTGCAGCACATCTGAACCAGTGAGCTAAGGAACTGGGTGTCCATTCCTGCAGCTCTGGTAACATGGCATTCAGCTCTAGAAGAGCACACGGCAGGCATTTTACGCTGAAGGTGAGGTATGGCTTTTCATGAAATAGTTTGGTGGGGGAAAAAAATGCTTTTTTGCTTGCTCTTTTTGATTGGTATTGCAAACATAATACATGCTTTGTGCAAGAGCCACAGAGGGTTGAGAAGGCACCTGGACATAGAACATCCTCGCACTTGGATGGAAAATCTGCTTCAATTTATAGGACAAGCTTGGGTGATCCAAGCCTCATGTTTTTTGCAAAGAGCTGGATTCTCAGCGTGCTGCTCCCAACGCATTGTCCCAGAACACGAGGCAGTGCACCAAGCTGTTGTGGATGCCCCATCCCTGGAAGTGTTCAAGGCCAGGTTGGATGGGGCTTTGAGCAACCTGGTCTAGTGGAAGGTGTCCCTGCCCATGGCAGGGGGGTTGGACTAGATGACCTTTAAGGTCCCTTCCAACCCAAACCATTCTATGATTCTCTGAGAAACCATGAACCAGAATAGAGCGGTCTGCCCTGGAAATACAGTGATTTGGAAAGGCAACCAGCAGATATTAATGGTATGTTTTGTAGCCTGACTGAAACCATGAACCAGAATAGAGTGGTCTGCCCTGGAAATACAGTGATTTGGAAAGGCAACCAGCAGATATTAATGGTATGTTTTGTAGCCTGACTGTTAGCAATGCCCAGCTGCAGGTCAAAATCAACAAGATGAACATTTGACAGCTCACTTCATCCAGAGCCAAGGGCAAATGCAGAATGGATCCATCACTTTGGCCTGTATTCCTGAAGGCAAATGGCTGCCAGGAAAGAGGAGGCCTTCACGTATTAGATGTGACAGGTAGCCAGCAGCAACAGGCACTCACATTAAGCCTAACATTGTGATCCCAAGGTGAGGGGCATTGTCAGCTCTCTCAGTGACAGAACCCCCCACCAGGGACAGCTTTGTCATGGCAGAGCGTGTAAAGACCTTGTGCTGCTTCCAACAGGAAGACGCTTTCTAGAAGTGTCAGCTATTCAAGCTATAATGAATAAAGTATTATACATATATATATAAAAAAGGCTAGTCTAGTAGATGGAGGTGAAGGCATTGATAGAATAATAGAATTTGACCAAAGCAAACTCAATGAGAGCCAGACAAATTCATTGAAGGGTCTACGTGGAATGTCAGATCTAAAGAAAAATCCAGAGTGGGTTTACTGGCCCCTGACACACAGCAAGTAAATGTAACCACACCAGTTTGTTCTGCTCCACAGGATTCCGGCAAAGGATTTCCCCTTTACTTGTCAGCGAAGTCACTAAGGCAAGCATTGCGTTCTGCCTCTGCGTTTTAAAGTTACTGGGATCTTAAGCCTTTTTCCCTTTACGAAGCATTCCAAACTGACAGACAAATTTCTGAAACCAAAGCCTGTGCACCCTGCCTACAAAGAGACTGGGAGACCACATAGTACAGAAATCTTAAAACCTGTGAGATCTTGTCATCACCAGAGCACAGACTGTCCCAGGATTCAGCTGTCAGTAGGTGTTGGAAATGCTAACTCCAGATAAAATCCACAGAAGTCCTCTGGTCTCCAAAGCACACCCTGGCAACTGGTTGGCTATAAGGAGCTCAGTCCTCCAGAGCTGTGTTTGCAGACTTGTGAGGGGCCTAGTGGGTTACAACTGCTCTGTTATCCAGGTCTTTCAGTAGTGGGACACGTTACCGGCCGGACCTATCCCTCTCAGGTTGCAAGGAGAGCCAGGGGCAGTTGGGGACAGGAAAGCACAAGAAAGGAACATGGGAAGAATCGCACCCTGGGCACCACCTCCCAGAAAAGTTTATAACTTGGGTCCTGCAAGCAGGAAGAAGAGACCATTGAAAGCCTGTCACAAAGTAGGATCCGCAGATGGGCTTTGCTAGGGCTTCCAATTAATCTCCCAACAACTTATCATAATTAGATTATAAAAGATGCTAACTTGCACCCTGACTGCACAACTTGCTTGGTTGCATGAACTGCATCTCCCTTTTGAGCAGTCATCATTCTTTAACTGAAGACGGACATTTGGGGGAAACAAAAAGGGATGTTAACTGTTCGTGAGCATGTAAACAACCTTCAAATCAGGACTTCGGAATATGGCCTGATAGATTGTTTTGTTTATATTCTACATGTTCTACAAAGAAAGGATAGTTTCTTTAAACTGATTAGATTTCTGGGCAGTTAACTGATCTTCCTATAATCATTACTGTTAAAAGTTTCTGCTTTCAGAAAAGGGAACAACACTGCAACTCTAAAAGATTTCAAACTATAAACAGATAGATTCCCACCTCTGAATCTCTTAATCTATGAGCTTCCAGATTTCTTCTGTATCCTACACAGTGTAGACATAAGTGATGACTGCTCTTGCAGGTAATTGAAACTAACAGCATGACACCACCAGGTAGCATGACATCTTGTATACGTTTGTTATCCTGGTGAGGACCCATCACTCTAATAAATACATTTCACATTTGCGTACAAAATCAGATATGACTTTGGACAAGATGATAATGACTTCATAAATCTTCCAAAGACAAACTTCCCTAGTGAGTAGAAAATAATCTGCTTTTTCAAATCCAAATGACAAAAATACAACACAGCACTTGTTTAAATAAAGGATTTCCTACTCGGGACTGTTTGTGTGCACAAGGATGTACTGCAATAATCAAAGGCAAAGAAGAGTCAGGAAGAACGATCAGCACAGAACGAGACACAAACTACATACTTCTGCTGCATATTTGTATACTTTAAGCAGGTTTTAAAGCTTCCACAAATTTTCAGTAGTTTATTATGTTGGAAGAGCATCATTCTGATACTTTGATTAACAAAATAAAGAAACAAAATACTCCTTTAAGGAGTTGTTGTGGTTGTTTTATCATGCATTCAAAAAGGCTTCTGTATGTACGGATGGTGTTACCTGGAGTTAGTACATCCTAGCATCCCTCAAGCATATGAAAAAGCAAGAAGTTGTTTCAAGAACAGTTCCGGGTTTGGAACTAGGCATAATCTAAGTGCAGACATTGTCTCTTAATTATTAAACTTACCGAGAACTTTATTAAAAACTCCTCCACAGCAGACATGTGAACTCTGATGAAAACAACTCACTGCTTATGGAAAGGGAGCCACAGCAACATGCAGCAATATTCAGAAGATCATCTGAAAGTATGTGAAGCCTGTGGTCTGGAAAAGGACTCTCACATCCTCTTTGTACCACTGACTGCCTAATGACATTGGACAAGTCTTAGTTTTACATTATTCCCTCTCATTTTTACTGATGCATATGTGGATAAAAGTATTTGTGATGAAATATTCCCACCCACAATAATATACTAAGGATGCGTTACTTATCACTTATATAACACCAGCATTATTTTTTTTAAAGAGGATTGTGTAATATAAAGGATTAACATTCTTCAAAACCGAAAGTATATGCAGTACAACAGCAGTTAGAGGCAGACTGGTGGACTGATCAAACCCTTCTTCTGGCTAAAGTGCCATTGTAAATCACTTTAACACAGTCAGCACTGAGTAAGCTGGGACTAAAGGAAAATGCACAAACCAACTGCCATGAAAGGTTGACAATCTACTTGCTCTGCTAAAATAAATGTTTAAATAATAACAATAATAATGGTAATAATAAATCAATGAAACATTTAAACTGTTTTTTTGAACTGCCACTAATGCCACCAAATGTTCTGCTGAGGAAATGGGGTTTAGTTAATAAAACATTATAAATTGACTTCTCCCCTCACATTGTGCGTGATTATTTCAACTTCCTTCCTCTCTGCCAGAGCAGCCAGGATCCCTGTGCCCATGTCTCACTGGAACTTCAGGAATTTCAGCTGACAGAGCGCGTTACAGCGAACACGGCTTTATAAACTCTCTGAATTCTTCCACTTTCTAGCAAAAGCTTTGTACTCACCCACCTTTACTTTTGTTGCAGTTGCTAGGATGCCTTGGCGACAGACACCAGAAAGATCTATGATCTAGAGACAAAGTCGGAAGCAGGTGTAATCCACACCAGCCCAAAAGGTGGGTGGGAGGCTTGTGCCACCGATCTTTGCAGCAGCGCAGATCCCTTGCAGCAGCACAAGTGCTACCTGGGACAGAGCAAATCCGCTTGCTGCCATCTCAGCCTCTTTGCATCTTACCTGTCTCCCGGGCTGGACGCAAAGGACAGATCTCAGCCTCCCACCACTGCGGAGGGAGGAAAAGCGCCTCTCTTAACTTGGGCACCTACCCCAGCCAAGTCTGAGGAGCATTGGATCTGCCCTGTGCTGGGGCAGATTTCCCCTCCTCGCTGGGGGTCAATGTACCAAAGCAGTAAAAATAGATACTGCACCTTTACTGCTCAGGACTGTGCCTGCTTCAACTGCAAAAATCTGCCTCTTGCATGGGCTGTTGTGACCAGACACCACCAGTCTTTACAGATGAGCAGAGGTGGCCAGAATTGGCTTCCAAACGCCACAGTGATAGTTCCTTGGTGAAGCTCACGCAGGTGCTGGCAAAGACTGTGCTAGAAACAAAGCACAAACGATGTATGCGCTTGTTTAAAAAGCACGTACAAAGAGGGCTTTTTCTTTTAAACGTTGCTCATAGAATTCTGCATTTTAAAAGGCAATCACAGTAAGGCAGTTATTGAGAATAAGATATCATTTTTCAGGATGATAAATTAAAATAGTTTCATTAAGTATTAAACATCTCTTCTGAAGGAACTGCCCCTTATTTAGATAAAATCTGCGTGTCATTCTACAAAATTAATGTTTTCTGTGCTAACAGTGTTGCGGAGGAAGAGCAATCACTGTTGGATTCATCCAAACAACCTTACTTGCTTTACTTTCTTATAGAAAAAAGTGTCATTGCCAGACTGACTGTAGTAGGAAAATTACAATGTAGTGCTACACCATAGTTAAAAATCCTTTTGGCCTCTAATGTTTGTTGGAAAAGTTGTTCTGAGCATAAAAGAACAGATGCTGACAGCCATAGCTATTCTCGGTGTTCATGCCAGTGAGCCATATTTACTTGAAAAGGCTATTCATAATATGAATAGTGTTTCATCTGAAGAGAACTCTATTATACAAGCCGGTATATATATGCAGCAAAAGGGACCCCCCCGCACACACCCACTGATTTTTTTTTTTTCCCCCTTTATCCAGCTTTACTTGTTTTACAACCTCTTTTTGTTGTATTTGCTGCTACACTGCTCTGAACACTTCTTGTTTACACGTTGCCTAAAACAACAAACACTAAGCAATTCATAATATAAATGGGGAAATGTATTAGCAGACTGGTATAAGAATCCACAAAATGTAAAGTTTTAGAAGATAAAATTCTAAGAAATCTGATCTGTATATCCTTTTATGATATAGTTTTCTCCCTAAAAGCATCCACAGTTGCTGTCCCCCCCATGCCCAGCAACAGGAGCATCAGTTGTAGCACTAGTGTACATAGACCACTGGAGCCTTGACACAGCTTTTTTAGTCGTGGTATTCAGCTAGACTAGACAGCAATGACAAAAATATCAGATTTGCCCAATCTACAAAGAAAACAAACATTTCCAAGTACCTTCTTGCTAGAGGAGGAATCCTACACTCTGTGCAAAGCGGGACCATACTCTATTACCGAGCTATGTCAGATGCATCCTAGCCACAGAAAGCATTCCTCCTGCCCACGTCTGTGCTATCTATGCTCCTGTCAGCAGGAGCAGCCATTCAAAACTTCTGGCACCATCCAGTCCCTGACAACAGGCTGGTACGGATCAGGTTCCCTCAGAGAGTGCACGGGTAGCAGTCCAGCCACGGTCCCCATCCAGGCATCAGAAGGAGGATCACCCCCTCGCTGAAAGGAAGAGGGAACATCCCTGTTACATTAACAGTGAAAATGTCCCGCAACCCTGTTACTGCCATCAGCTGGAAATCTGCATAGGTGGCCATGGAGCAAACCAGCTGGGCTTGGTCATCATTGCCATGCACATGTTGGTTTATAGAAGTTTCAGTGGTTTAGGAGGGTAGCTCCAAGCCTTGTCTGCTCCAGCATCCCTTCCCCAGCCAAAGCAGAACGAACCCCCATGTTCGCCATGGTCAAACAGCAGAGCGAAAGGTCCTTTTTTCCTGTGCAGCCCTTGGAGCTGCATCTACACGCTTCCACTCCTGAGTGAGAGTGCTGCACAAGACTCAAGGCTAAAATAATTGCTGAAAAAGGGTTCCTGTGTATAAAGTGCTAACAACTTCTTCAGGGCTGTCTAACGACAGCTGAGACAGGATCAAAACTCATGTTTAAAAGAAAGCAGTGTCACATTAAGATGACATTTTCAAAAAAAGTCACATATATGAACTGAGCTGAAATGTATCCGATATTAAAAATTCACTCACAAAGTCTTCCTCTTTGTTATCTTCTCCAGTAACTCTACATTCCCTTCTTTACTTCCACACATAACTTTTCTTAGCAGTTGCTACAAACCTTTTGACATGTATAATGTAAATTGTAGAATTAGATTTTACGTCATAGTATCCAGAAGAGGAAAAAACTCATCTTTAAAATTGAAGTTTAGAACTTATGTTCTAAATAACTGTCAGTTAACAGGCTCCTGAATTAACCAGAAGTAGACTCCCAGGCTGGGTTCAGTTCCTCTGCTTCCCAAGTTTAAGAATCACTACAAAATCTGAAATGCGCAGAATAACGTAATTAAATCTTTGTTTCTCTGCACCTGTTGAAGATTTCTATCCCACTCCTTACGTAAGTAGACAGGAAGACTTATTAGAAGGATTTTCCCTAAGAGAAGCAAAGCTGTTTTCACAAGCATTTATTATTTTCTTGCATTTTTATGTCTGTTTCACTGCAGGTGAAAGGTGCAACATCAATGTTTTGGTTTTAAGAAGATTAGATTAGAAATTGGTTTTAAAATTTGACTAACAGCAACATGTCATAGGTCTCGTCCATTCCATCGCATGTGTAATACTCTGTTTTGATGCAGGTATGGTGAAAGAAGGAGTTCAAGAGGCAGGCTACAATTTCAGCCCTGAAATAGTGCTGTAACACTATGTGGCTCTATTAAACAATTTTTTAAAAGTGAGGAACTTCCACATGTGCTGAAGCATGCTACTGCTAGAAGAACACTTGACAGATATTTGATTTGCAATATAGGTATTGCCTTACTGTGTCCCTACTGAAGGTTGGTAGCTTGGCAATCAAGGACACACAAGCAATTTTCTTTTCCTACTCCCGTCCTCATCCTACTCTTAAAACATGACTATTAGTACTCAAACTAACCATACTGCAGTCAAGGCTGCAAAAAGCCCAGTTACATTTATCTTTGAAGTACCTGGTTCATGATAAATTACTTCAGTTACATACATGGGGAAAATTATACAAATATCAACTCTAACATGAGGACATTCCCTTTTCTCTATCACATAAGCACGCATTTTCAACTGAACTTCGAGATACCATATCCACTGCAAAATAGACAGCATGCTTCCTTTTTTAAAAGTTCTTTTGTGGAAGAATAGCCATTTCAACGTATTAATCTGCACCTAAATGTAGTATTTTAAAAAGAATTGATGAAAAAGGTCTCGTATTTATCCGGATAGAAAACTGACAATATTGGTAAACTGCTGAGTAAGGCTGATCACCTTTCAAAAAGCTTAGGCAAACACAAGATTTGAACAACCTAATTGCCCACCAAGAGCACAACAACATTTTTGTATCGTACATGTTTGATGCCTGTACTGATATCCTACTCAAATCTGCAGTCCGTATAAATGGTATAGTGACTTCTTCCTTGGGGTGACAGAATACATTTATTTAGATTCCAGCTTGTCATACAGCACAGTCTCATGCCCCAGAGTGACTTGACTTATTCTGTTGTCTAGCGTAGCACAGTAGCCGCTTTCAACACTGAAACTGGTTTCTGACATTATATATTGTCAACTCCATTTGCAAACAGCCAACTTGAAATGATCGCTGTGAATGGAAAGCACGCACAGCAAACAGGGGCTGCTTGACAGCAAGCCTACTTTTGAGAGCCGGGTCACGCATTCACCACCAAATTTTTTAGTTCATCACATCTAATCTGTAACATGCATAGCAAATCACTTAAGCACAAAAAATGTCATATAAAACCAGTAATGACTTATGATACAAGTTACAGAGTCTGCTGATTCTCTCCACCATTTTGAAAGCTCTTAATTTGCAATGGGCAGCTGAGCTCGTGGGACTCTTCTTGTTTGGCGCCTTGCACCGGTTTCTTTTCATACCTTTATCTTATTCATTACATACATTAGATGGTTGTCTTGGGCACTGAAAAGCAAAAAGGAGTGTATCACTAATCCAGCAATGCTGGATGCATCATACCTGTGAAAAGATTCTCTCTATACTAGACAGCAACGTTGCTCCACTGAAGTCCTGGGGAGCACTGCAACCCGTATCAGAGCAGAAAGAGGTCTTCAGAGATCAAGCTAAAGCACAGATGTTTGAATTAATCTTCCAATGACTAGAAATTCTTGAGTGAAAAATAGATCACTGTTATTACTGTTAAGAGTCCAAGGCAAAGACTCACCAATCCTTAAAGTATGACAGAATATTGTATAGGCAGGAAAATATATCTGGCTCATTATGGAGATACGAAGAGAGGTTGCCTGTTCCCACATGGAAATTAATCAATAAGTTTGCTAGGGATTAGTTTTCACAAATTCTGATGCTCTTCTGAGTTTAAGGCCCAAAGCTGGTGCTCCAAGTTTTCTGCCTTAATCTAGATCTGTTTACCCAACTCATGGAATCCTTCAGCAAGTCGAGAGGATAGTTTCTCCAGAGTTGGATCTTTTTCTGTTTCTTCTTCATAGAGACAAAGTCATCTTGAGGTCAGCATAACTAAAACTGACTTCTTGCTCCCAGGCATATCACTGTGAACTCTTACTTATTTTAGACAGTAAATTTAACATCTGTTTTGGACTATCATAATGTCCTGGTTTTGGCTGGGATGGAGTTAATTTTCTTCCTAGTAGCTGGTACAGTGCTGTGTTTTGGATTTAGCATGAGAATAATGTGATAACACACCGATGTTTCAGCTGAAACGTGGACTGACTGGGCATCGGTCGGCAGGTGATGAATGGTTGCATAATTTTTTTTTTCTTTCTATGGGTTTTCTGTTTCTCTCTCTCTCTCGTTGTTTTACTTTCCATTATTATTATTATTATTATTATTATTATTATTATTATTATTATTATTATTATTATTATTATTATTATTATTATTATTATTATTATTATTATTATTATTATTATTATTATTATTATTATTATTATTATTATTTCAAGTATTAAACTGTTCTTATCTCAACCCATGAGTTTTCTCGCTTTTGCTCTTCCAATTCTCTCCCCCATCCCACCAGGGGGCAGGGGAAGGGTGAGCGAGCGGCTGTATGGAGCTTAGTTGCTGACTGGGGTTAAACCACGGCACATAACTAAGACATCACTTCTTGCAAGTCCTAGCAAGGATCAGATCTCTCTTCATCTACAAACCCAGAATTCTTATCTCAGTCAACCCTCATTATCTTCCATACTGACCAGAGAAACGTGTGTTTTCCTGGCCTAGCACAATGCGGTTCCAGCCTCACTGCTATTAGGGGGCTGGTGGTTTTGGACACTACCAGAACAAATTTGTCATGCGTATTAAACACATGCATGCACAGGCACATACAAACATATAACCCAAGATGCAAGAACATCTTCAGGGTCCTCTCTGCTTTTACGTATGTCTTCAAGAGAAATTTATTCCTGTGGACTCCAGTTATACTCCACCAACATATCACTTTGTTTGGTCTAGAAGCACAAAGGCATTAAACAATGTAATCAAACTGTTGAGTTACCAGATGAAGTAGTATAGATGTTGCTGCATATATTTTCACAGATAATCAAGCAGAAGAACACAGTGGTTAAAGGCTTAGCCTGAAGTTACACAAGTGTGCGAAAGCCAGAACTACAAGAAAGACATTTGACTCTAACCCACAGCTCTGCATTTGTCAGTCTTTGGTCACGGCCAACCTGGTATTCCTCATTTGTCAACTTAATGTCCCAAGTAATTTGCTGTCCCCCACTGGGCATTAAGTGACTTGCATTGCTTTTCTTGAAGCTACACATAGATAAGCTTTGTCTGCATGAAGAGGAAAAATGTAATAAACAGTGTATGGACTTTAATTTTGGTGTAACCTAGATCAGTTACAAAACAACTTCAATAAGTTGAGCTAAAACAGAAATAAAAAATATTCATGATACCTTTCAATTAAACCAGCTTTAAAGTATCTTCTCAGATCAAACTGTCACGGACTTTTCCAAAAGCCTTTTTCTACAGTAGGAGAAGACAGATCTGGGTGAGCATTATCCTTCAGAGTGCTTCAGCGATTAGTAGTTGCAGAAAAAAATACAACTCTTGCCTGAGACAGCAGACCTATTTCATGTGGTAACTGTTTCACTTTTCCCTTTCTTAATGAGAATTTAGCTTTTTCAGGAAGCCCACAGCTGACAGGAGATCTACATCTCACTATTAAAAAACTCAGTATTCTTCCTGCTTACTTTAATAATAAGAAAGAAAAAGGGTAATGTTTAGAAGACAGCTCTTTATGCACACAGACACACAAGCACAGGAGGACTCCAGCTTTTCTGTTAATAGTATATTATAGAATTCTACACCATTCTGTATTTTCTAATGCCCTGGAAAACTCTCTCCTTCACTCCAGATGTCAACAACCTCCACAATTACTCTTTCTTACTCCAGTACCTGAATCACCAGCTCCTGCCAACGGGAGACCTGCCAGTTCAGGGAGAGCAGAGTACTGCCATACAAATGTGCAACCTGAAGAAGAAGTGGTGAATGCTTTTCAGTAACAATGTGCACTGTAGTTCAGGCACACAGTGTGACCAGATCCCCTATGCCAATGAAATGCCCACTGCTTTCAGTCCAGAGGAGGTTACTTACGAAAAGGACATACATGCTTATGCTCCTAAAAGTAAATGGCTGTTCCTGGGGTAAACTCTCCACACAAGAGGAAAGTGCCATTTTGCAGTGGATATCAGCCTGCATACAAGTAACAAAACCGCCTCCAGTGACTCAGAGAGGACGTGCAAATGAGAGACTGTGACCAGGAGGCCGGAGCCAAAGCGGCCGCAGATGTGGAGGCAGCTGAGCCCACTGCACGGACTACCCAGCCAGGCAGTGCTAGGGCAGCGCTGCTCTTACCTGCAGAGCCTGGCTGTGGGGCATACGGCACCCCTCACACTGCCCCAGCCATCGGATAAGCAGAGAAAGGTTCGCTTTTTTGGATGGATCAAGACAGCCCATTGCATTTGTTGACAGAGAAAAAGGTCTTCGACCTGAAGTGTTTTAATCGTGCAGTGTGAGTGACACGGGTCCAAATTCCTCCACCTCCTGACGGAGTTTTAAAACAGATCCAACACTTCAGACAATTAGCAGAATGCTACCCCAAAAACATCTACGGAGCCTTCAAGATCAGTCACCTGTAATCAGGGACGGCACACTACCAGCCAGCTGTGAACCTAAAAATGCACGCCCCCCCCCCTTAGCACAGCCCCCGCAGCCAGAAGTGGTAAACCCAGATCCTCAGGAAGGCTCTAAAGCAGTCACACAATTTTTGGACAATAGTTTTTTTTTTTCCTGGTGTCCTGCCGACTTGGAGACCAGCTAGAGTTCACATTTACCTGCAGGAAACTGCAAATAATCTGAAAGGTTTAGTTATCATCTCCCCTTCGCCAGCAATGAAAATGTAGTGTATATTGCTGGGGAAAATATTCCTATACTGTTTCTTATTTTGCATGGTGGCAGTAACTGACATGACACTAATGCTATATTCAACTGCTCATAGTTAAAACCAGACATAGATATAGGAAGAATAAGCACAGAGCAAAAAAACATGTTACTTTCGGGAAAAAGGGAGGAGAATCTGAATAGGTACAGTCTACTTGATTTTTCAAGGAAGTTTATGAACCTTGGCAGAAAAGGTTTTCATACATTACAACAGAAAAAAGATTTGAGAAACAGACGCACCTGAACAGATGAAAAGGTATATATTTTTTATTATTATTTATTTTACAAAACACAGTAATAGTTTAGGTGATCAGGAAACTGTTCACAGAAAGCAATGCTGACTAGTGCCTTTGGTGGACAGGTCTATTATACATTATCCTGACAATTATCTGAGACTACTAAAGCCAGGCGTGTGTCTTAAATAACCTATGTTGACCAGAGAATGCCCTTCATGTCCTTCAGATATGAAAATAATGTGTCAAGGACTCACTGTGAATGGCCTTATGAACAGGAGATCTGTCACGGTACATGAAATATTAAAATATAAAGTTAGTGTCCCCTTAACAGACATTAGAATTTATGGAGAAAAATTATTTTTCCTAAAGCAAAATATTCTTCTCTACTAAACTGTTCTCTGCTGTAATGTACTAGAGTTAGAAACATCAAACCACCATACCGTGTATTAACCTACAAACCATTTATTGTTATAATATTAAAAGGCCATGGTACCAGTGTATTAAGCATGGTATTAATGCATTAAGTAATAGTTGAGCAAAAATACAGTCACTAGACAGATAATTGAGTTAGATTTGCCTTAGGCACTAAATATACTTTATTATACCGTCTTCCAAAGTGTTTTCATATGAAGAAAAAGAACAAGTAACCTATATAGTGAAAACATGTAATTTCATACCATGAACCAGTTTTGCATTCCCCCTTTAGATGCGTTTGATGCAAAAAGAAAGAAAAAGTATCCACTTTGTAAACAGATGTGTATTTTTATCAGCCTTGATCCTTTCTGTGAAGCCTGCTGTGAGGCGCAGTGCTTATTTACACTCTAAAGCACTGGAAAGAACTTGAGTTTCACCAAGTCAGTCCCAGTGTTTCCTCCATTAGAAAAATTATTTAGTTTTAAAACAACCCATCTCCCTAGGCATAGAACAGATGTACACATTGACAATACGAAATACTAATGAACAAGTTTGTATGGCAGAATTAATGACTGTTGATGAACATTAGTTCCTTAAATATTTAGAAAATAAGGAATATTTTGCAAGGCGAATGAGGGACTGTTATTTGTCTGTTGCTAAATAAAAAAATATTAATAATGTTGAACATTATGACACTGGAATCCCAGGGAAGATGCAAAATATTAGTGCAGCTCGTAGAAGATAAAATAAAAACTTGAATACCAATTATTTTTCAAGTAAACTCCATGTCAAATAAGACTAGATTGCATGAAAACTGAAAGAATGAGACAGTATGTATCGCACATTGGCAAAATCTTAGGCGTTCCCTCAGCGGAAAAAGGAAAAAAAAAATAAGAAATGAGGCACAAGTTACAAGAATAGCAGCAACTCGGAGAAAGAATGAAAGTACCACAGTCAGTCAGGTGGAGACAACGTACGTGACTGACATGAAAGCCAATATATGTGCAGCACAGCGCTGCTTCTCCTTTTAATCTTTTATAAACTTAACAGAGCATTTTACAGGGAGGGTAAAACCCGCTGACCGGTGGAGCCATCCCAGCAGCGGCATTCCCTCACGCCTGGCAGGGCTTTACTGCCTTTTTATCAGACGGTGTACTGGGGAAGTGGGCCAGCAGCTGCCTGTGCCAGGATCGGGGGATCTACGCAAGGACAGAAATGTGTCCCATACTTAATATTTATCAGAAATTTTGCCATTTAAGTAAGGAAGCTGTCATGTCATTTATTGCTACCTGCATGCATTTTGCCCACGTGTAAAATAAAGATACGTTTATCAGGGGGATCCAGGTTCAGCACTGCAGACCAAGAGGTTACCTTGAGAATCACCCAAAGTGGCAAACTGCTGCTTTAAAAGCGCAGGCTCTGTGCCTGCGTGCTGCTTTCTCCCCAGCCTGACTACACACGCCGAATTCACATGGCTATCAATTGCACAAGAAGCCCACGTGCTTTTTCCTACATGGGAAGGATGAAGGAGCAGACAGAACATCCAGAATTTATAGCCTCCTTCTTGTGCATTACCTTGTGCAGTGAGGTTGTCCTCCCTATTTTTTAGACCTACTTACCAGCTGCAAGTTCATTTATTTACTTTTGGCATTATTTTAACACAACTGACCAAGCAGACTTCCAGATCTTGGTGAAGGATAAAAAAGCCCAACAAAAAATATCTAGGAGCCAGATCTCTACCCAAGTGCAAAACGCCCCACTAACCAGGTTCATGAGGCACCTGACAAGGAGTTAAACTAAAGGTCACAGTTGCTACCACCATCGCCCACGCCTAGGATCCGTACATGCGAGCTGTCTGGTATCAGCTGTGATAAGGGATTTATGCAAAAGTAACTAAGAATTAATAAAGCACTAGCAGAAGTAATTATAGGGGAAAAAAAAATCATTGCACAGCTTATGAGACATATAAACTTCTTTAGAAAAGGATGGAAGGGTCAAAATGGAAGCTGGAATGTGATGTTAAAATAAGTAAGGAACTGGCTAGTCTGGGTCTTCTTATATTCTTAAGTTCAGCAGTATTCTGCAAAATTCATACGACTCAAACATCCTTGCTGGCAATGTCACTGACAGTGCGTGACAGTAGTGTTTTGCTTCCCTGAAGCTCAAAGTTGCCGTAAGACATTAATTTCTCTACTAATATCCCTAAACCCACAAAGCCAGGAAATGTAGCCACTTAACCTCTGGATTCACCACGTAGCTATTTCAACGACTCGGTGAGACTCCATTCCTGCTCTAAAAAAACAGTAACTCCTCAGAAGTCAAGAGCGGACTACTAGATACCTGCAGTTGTTTGCAGCCATCTGTATCTGCTTCCCACTTCACAGGGGATATCTGGTAGTGTTTAACAGAAATATCAAAGGTAAACATCGCTGGAATGTTTTTGGAGGGCAACCTTTGAACAGTAAAAGAAGAAAAGAGCTCACTTTCTTCAGTTACCAACTCCAGAAGTTTACAAGGTGCCAGCACATGGTGTAATCATTCTGTATTTTTCTGATTTAAATCACCCAATGAAAAACCTGAAAACAGCCATTGAGCTTTTTATTCCTCACGTTTTTCTTGAAACAGAAGACCGCTTCCCATCCCCATATACTGAGAGGTTATAAATAAAATATATTGAAGTAAGTTTCTCAAAGAAACGAATGTCTTCAGCTTCTTACCTCCCCAGGAAAAGTCTGACATCAGTTATTTGCTTACATGTTAACCACTACATAATACTAATCAATGCAGCTTATCACTTGCCACGCAACACCACTAAATAGTTGTTATTATATTATTAATTAATATTAATTATTGACATTTGATAGCTTAATTATTGACATTTTATAACTTCTTGTAACAAGGAGTTTTTTCTGCAACTTTAAAAGAGGGTTTGGAAAAAAAGCCCAAGCTGCCTCTTTTCTGTTGACCGATACCAACAATGCACGGTCCTACAAATGTAATTAACTGGGCTTAAAAAAAAAAAAAAAAAAAAAAATCACACTTGCAGTCAGGAAAGGGCATAAAATAGAAATCCAAGTGGCCTCTTTGTTTGCATAACAAGGAGTTTTTTCTGCAACTTTAAAAGAGGGTTTGGAAAAAAAGCCCAAGCTGCCTCTTTTCTGTTGACCGATACCAACAATGCACGGTCCTACAAATGTAATTAACTGGGCTTAAAAAAAAAAAAAAAAAAAAAAATCACACTTGCAGTCAGGAAAGGGCATAAAATAGAAATCCAAGTGGCCTCTTTGTTTGCAGACTGACAGGTTAACAAAAACTTCTGGCCTTAAAACAGGAGAAAGTTGAAACTTTCAAGTGATAAGAGAACAATGGGTAATTGCAATTAATTGCGGAGAAGTGCAAAGCTGGCACCGCAGTCCCCAGGGGCGCAAAGAGCGGAGGCAGAATTCAACACGGGCTCCATCCATAAAGCGCTGAGACCAAAAGCAAACACATACAAAGCGGCACACGTGAAGGTCACCAGATAACAGTTTGAATGATTAAACACTGCTAGAGACCCTCCCGGCACCAGTCCCAAAGCATACTTGTCTTGCTGGCATTTGCAGGTCTACTTGTGACGGTACAGCTATCGATTTCTTTAAATTCTGTCACCAGCAACCTTCCCTGCTGGACCAAATCTCTCAGACGTGAGACCACTGGTGCTCTTCAATAAACAGCAATAGAAACATACATGGAAGAGTAACTCATGGTGGTGCCGAGCTGACCCCACCACCTCCCAGCAAACCTCATAGACCCAGCCACACCGCCCAAAGGCGCTTTGAAGTACGCAGCAGAAACAGAAACTCATACTCCTTTTGCCCCTTTCTGCAAGCGCCAATGACCACGTGGTGACACCTTGCTTGTGCTGCCTCTGCTCCCACGCCAGTACGTATCTCTCCCTGTGAAAATCCCTTCTCCCAGCAGTTTGGGATGGCAGCGCAGTGGGGTGGCTTTTTAAGCAGATGCTGTAAGGCTGATATACGCACAGGGACTGCGGAACTAAGATTAGGCAGGCTAGTGCTGGTCCACGAAATCATGGTCTGTGAAGTGATTTTCCTAACTTGTTATTTGGGATAATCATTAATTATATTATTTATTACATTGTATTTAACAATACACTTGTATATTTATATAGACACACGTATTTATAGATACACACACCCTTACTGTTATAATATTTCAATAAATACATTATTATATAATTTAATAGGTCCTAATAGTTAGGACCACAAATGTAGACTCTACATTTGGAAAAATACTATTAGTGATAGAATCCTTTCCGTATTTATATCTTTGTTGTAGATAAAAAGAAAAAAAAAAAGGCAGGGTTCTTTGGGAAGGGGGGGTTGGTTGTTCATGCGGGAAGGAAGGGAATTAAACTGAATGAGAAAAGTTAAAGGCAAGCCAAAGAGTTTCCTAGGGTGTTTCCCCTATTTCCCCCATTTTCCTTCTGTTTCATTGTGGATGAAGCAACTTCATAGTCTGAAAGTGCTGGACTTACAATGTTCCACAGCTTTAAATTATGAACTCAGTATTGTACCCTAAATCATACAGCACTGCCAAGCTGAAGTGAATATTAAAAAAGCCTTGTCAATAGTTTTCTTGGATTTTATTTGCCTACTAGAAAACAAGGTTGAGATTGGGGTTTTTTGTTTTAAAAAATGCTCTTTCTTTAGGAAACTAGTCCAATTTCCTTCAAGTTCAGTTAGGGTTATCTAAAATTTTTATAAATCCTTAATTTAAAATGAAGTTTTTCTGAAAATCCTAAACATTTGTCAGTTTAAGTATTTAGAACATTAGCTGTCTCTCAAAAATGTTCATACTGCGGCTAACTCATTCTGAGCCTTGAATCCTTCATGGTCCGAGTAAAGAAAATGAAGAAGGTGAAGAGTAAAGTCAATTATAGCCAGCAGCTATAAAGAACAGGAGACATCTACTTGACAGCCTCAGATTGACCCAAAAAAGCAAAACCCTGCACAAATTTATCCAACGATACACAAACACACATGATACTGCACCCAAAACATTACTTAAAATCATTATTACTCATGAGGTAAGCACTAACAGGTTACAGAATAGAAAAACTGAAGCTGACTTAATGGACAGTGAGGCAACATTTTTCTTCTTGTTTAGAAACAAAGGCTTGATTTGCCACACAGTAGTCGTGCTCTGCTCCGAAGACCAAATGATTCATTTCCTCACAAACCTTTCTAGTGCAGTGAGCATTGTATTATCAGCATGCTTCACGCAGGCTCTAGCAGTGCACATCTAGAAGCAGATCTACAGTATATAAATATTTACAATTTATAGCAAATATCTTTATATATAAAATATATAAAATTATGTTAATTATTATAGCTGTGCAACTGAAGTAGTGGCAAGCTTAATGTCACCTTCTAACAGCTACATAACATGAAAAGACTTAACGGTGCTACTAACGTGGGGAACTTGCATTAGTAGTTAGCATATGGCAAAAGTAATGAATTGAAATTTGTAAGAGATACACAATAAAAGATGGTAATCAGCAGCAGAGCCCATGACAAGTAAAGAATCAGTAAAGAACTGATTGCATATACGTAACGGAGAGTCATTGCTTGGGCTTTTTTGGATTTACTGCTGGACACTGGGACTCCATTGCGCGTTATATGGTACTGTTACTCTTGGCACATGCAATAAGGTTCTGCTGAAAGAAATGTGCATGACAAATTCAATATGCAGCTGAGTTGTGGGGCTGGGCAAAACCGAGCGACTCTGGTCCCTGGGAGATTCGACACCTGCGGTCAGTTGTGCCCTGTGCCACGAGCGAGTAGCAATACCAAAACCAAACGATGTAAATCTCAGAGAGCCAAAGGTTCCCAAAGATCAAAAGTGGCCAATGAGACAGACTTGTCACTGGAACAAACAAATCTTGATGGGAAGAGTCAACACTGCAGAGCACCCTGGAAGCAAGGAGGAGGGTGCTCCTTGCTTTTTTGAGACTACTTAACACTGTGTGGTTATTTACACACTTAAAACACAACTGTCAACTGCAATCAAAGTTATAATGTTAAGCAATTCTATTAATTGGACTGAATTAAAATTAGTTAGAAATCCTAACTGAGGCACCTACAAACTGAAGAACATAGAATTTAGGACCCCATGTGAACAGGTTAGTTTAGGTGATGTAGAGGTACACAGAAAATCCATGGAGATGGAAAGTCACTTACCAACAATTGGAGTTTCTTCAACGTATAGAGTCTTATATGCACATTCACCTACTCAGTGTACATATGTAAACAAACTTTTCAGTGAAAAAACCCCCTTTGACTCCAGCATTACCCACGGGCAGCATGCTTCTTATCCCTCTGTGTCTCCATGGAAAACAAGACTGACTTTAAAATCTCAGTTCCAAAAATTAATTCTTAAACTGCTGTCCTACACGTGGTCCACTGACTTGAAGTGATTCAGATCATCTGCTGGACCACACAGGGCTTGTGAGACAAAAGTTACTGTTTGACGATCTGGTGCTGGATGAATGGATACCAAGTCTCAACCATTCCTTGACAAAAGAAGAGATGAGGGTGAGGAGTAAAGAGGCATTCCCACCAAAATACTGGATGGGACTTCCCGTAATCAAAAAAGAATTCAAATCTGACCGCAAAATTGTGATCAACCTGTCACAAGGGTTCTTTCCGAGTCGTGACAGTACAAAAGGAAATGTAACACTTGCAAATTCATGTATGTCGCACAGTTCACCTAAGTATGTGGTTGTGTTCACATAAGCATAGACTCCTGTCTTGTCCAGTGCTAACAAAACGTTAAGTGTAAGCAGAGTAACTAGAGTAAGCAGAATACGTGCTCCAGTCCTGGACCTATCTCTGGGTCAGCTGCCAATCATCAAATCTAGGACAATACTTGCAAAGCCCAGCTTGCAGCGCACCGTTAGATGAGATGTTTCTTACGCTCAATGTGACAGCCAAAGAACCAAAGCTACAGAGAGTGAGCTGCAGAAGCTCTATTCCTGCCCAGAAGAACTGCCCTTCTCTCATCGGTCACCGCTGTAAGGATGAAGAGCCATCCCACGTGCCTGAAAATGGACAACCGTTGTCACAAATACCCTGGAAGAGAATCTGAGAGCCACCTAGAGCTGAAATGGCATTATCCTGTACTGGTTTTGGAGCCAGACTATGGCAAACTGAAGGTGATTTCTCAAACCAGTCAAGCTGCAAGTCGTAAATAAGCGCTCTGCAGATAAAATAAAGCAAAGTGGGGTCTAGCTGCCAATGCCACTGTCACCGTTCTGTTTGACAAACAAAAGCATTTGGCATCCTGCCAGAGTCACAAATGGGTCTTCATCTTCTCTTTCGCTCTGACAATGTAGAATAGTTCCACGAAAACACCTGGGAGGAGAAAAAATTACTTCAGTGACCCTTCTGGCTTACAGCACAGCTACCTCTTATTGACGCAGCCTCTGGCTGGAAGGGCTCCTGAAGAGTGCCAGGAAAGGTGAGCTTTACAGCAGCGGGAACCCATCCTTTAACTTCTGGAAAGGGTGTTGCAGCATGCCAGTGTCCGAGGGGATGTAATCCCAGGCCAAGCAGAGCCTTCGCTTCACATCTGAAGAAATGTTTGTGTGCTCCAAAGCCTACCTACTTCCCCCCCCCCAGCTGCACTGGTAAGTATGACAAAAGCCATTACATAAACTCCAGAAATCTCATCTCGCTAATACCCTTTGACCACTGCCACTACAACAGTGTTACTCCTCCTGCATCCACAGCGGCTTGTAACAAAAACCTGGAAGCCAGGAGGCTCTCTGCCTTATCTGAGGAAACGCAATCACCCGAAGCGTGCAGTTTGTCAAGTATCAGGTGTTGGTATCAGGATACCAGACCCCAGTAACTGGTGACAGTGTTCAGCAGGCTGTGTGGGTGCTTGACAGATTAATCTACTTGCCAGAAAAAACACAGCAGTGTTGTTTAGTGCAACCCACCCTTGCACTGTCAACAGGCGATGTTAGAACAGGGTGACTGGGAAGAACGTCAAAACCCACATGTACAAGCTGAGGGTGCCTGTCCTTCCTCCAAACACAAGCAGCGGATGAAGCAATGACTGCCAAAGCTTCTGGGCTGGGAGCAGCATGGCACCGTTCATCATTATAACCCCCAGATGGGCCAGCGTAGGCTACAACAAAATATCTACCAAGCTTGGAACAGGATCCTGAAAGAACAAGAAAAATCAGCCCCATTTTTTTTCTTAGCAACTTATGATGCTCTGACAGCTCTGTGAAGTCCAAGTATGAGATTTCTCCTGAAGAACAGTATGAAAAAGTGCCTTATTATGAAAAATTGCCTTATTTGCCACTAGAAGCAGAAATGGGAAGCAAAAGCTCTTATCTTTTGATCTTCTTTTCATAAGAGGCAGCTCCTTTTCATGTCATTTGCAGGGTTGGGGAGGTACTAATGCTTCACACTGGGCTAGGTGGGAATTAGGACCTGATCTTTTACGTACATCACTATTACCCACTGAAGCAAAAAACCAAATATTTAAAAGAAGTCAGAATTGCAATAGCAATCCTTTATTAGTTTTTGGTGCCTTTAGCTAAGCTTTTCATTTGAGTGTGTGAGAAATGCTTTAATTAAGCCATCTTCTGCCTCAGTTTCTCCAGATATCTTCCTGCTTCCGCAACAAATGCCACTGATGCCAGAGACCACAGCTTCCTTCGATACACAGCCATGACTCACACTGAGGGCAGATCCACTCTATGCACTCACTAAAGCTTGGGTTATGTGAGCAAAAGAAAATTCAGTAATATCATTAAAGATTGAATTAAAATAAATACATACAAAGAGGCTAAATCCTTACAAGGGAACTTTAGTTCTGGCACTTCCTTTCTTTCACTTGCAAACTTGGCAATCCCCTTTGTCAAAAGAAAAAAAGATTGAAAAATGCTTTTTTTGCATCTTTTACTTTGCACACCCGCCCAGGAGCAGTGTGGTGCAGTACGGTCTTTACATCCACAGAGCTGATCTCTGTTACCTGAGATAACAGAACAGCTGATTGCAGTAACAGGTGGTCATTCTCCACATGAAAAGACCAAGAAATCATTAATGATGGATCTCCCAAAGCATGAATGCCAAGACATAACCATGGGCTCTCAGCTAAGGTTTAGAAGACCGTGTAAGCTTCAGAAGAAAGACTCTTTGCCAGTTTCCTCCAACCTTTAATTATTTCTGTTCCATAGCCTCCAACATGACTTTCCCAGTTGCGTGATTTCATCTCCCTTGGCTCTTTGTCGTCTTCTCCTTACTTGGGCAATCCCAGTTTGCACTTGTCAAGGCTTCTGGTATATTGGGAGTCTCTGCCAGCAACCTAACTTTCCACCTACTATCTTACGCTATATCCTACTCCTTACCAAGTTCCAGTCATCTGCTCCGAAGTCTTAGCCCCCCTTCACGTTCTTCATGTCCCGTGTTCATGTACTATCCTACTCATCACACAGTCCAGTTTCTTGTGAAATCTGTACCCATGCTCTCCAATCCTCCTCTTCCCTATGTCACTTGGATCTCAGGTTCCTCCCAAAGCCACCTGGCCCTTTGATCCCTCACACTTTCTGCCCAAGCACCAGCAGAGGAACCACTTTGAAAGAAGAGAGGAGTGGATGTCAGATTTGATCCTAAACGAGAGAATACAGGGACAATGCTGAGCCTCTCTGCTCACACACCTGCTCACTTTGGAGAGGTCACATACAGGCAATCCTGCCAGCCACAGCATTTGTGAGGGGACAAGGTACAATCTGGTGGTCAACACCAGGGAGCGTAGATGTTGAGGGTTCATAAGGCTAGAAGAGACCTCAAAGAGCAATCTGTTCCACCCCACTGCTCCAGAAAGAATTCAACTATATTTATGTTGCTCCTGACTAATATTCAAACAACTTTTAATGATGCTAAAATCCTGAGAATCCCAATTCAATCATCTATTCCATTGCTTCAGTTTCATTAATGCTGAACCCATTATGTATCATCTGGTTGAGCACAAGCATGGAGGACATTGCTTCACAACACCTTTGTGACATTCGAAGGTTATCACGTCTTGTTCACCCTGCCACTCTTCTTTCATTGGAGCTGAAACAACTCCAGACCTTTCAACCTTCCTTCATAGGTCATATTTTCTAAATCTTGAATTATTTTCATTCCTTTCCTCTGGATTCGCTCCAATTCATCCACATCTTTCTTGAAGTGTGTATCCCAGCTGGATAGGGTCTTACAGCTGAGGAGGACTATTGCATGGAGTGGAAGTATCACTTCTCGTGTCTTCCATGCTGGTGTCCTATCTATATATCGCAATACAATGTTTGTCTTTATCGCAGCAGCTCCTCATGTAATCTACCATAAACCACAGCTCTTCTAAAGAATTACCACCCAATCCCTTCCTTTTACAGTTGATAACTACAATATCTTTCTCCTATTGAATAACTTAATTTTAATTCCATCTCCAGTATATTCACAGTCCCTCACTGGTTACATGTCAACTGTGGATGTGGCAAGCACCACTGAGGTCACTGTTGAAAATACGCTGTAGTACTGGATGTTGAATAAAGGCGGAATCTCTCATTTTATTTGCTCAAGTTTTCACAGGTGAATGTGTAAAAACTACAATATTCTGAAGACATATGACAGAAAATTTGGGCAGGCTTTCATGAAGATGGTAAAAATGCAGATCTTTGATAACAGGACACTGCCTTAACAGGATCTGGAGCTTAGATGCAAACCAGAATGACAATACCATGTTTCCAAAAGGTCTTAGGGTTTTTTTTTTTTAAACAAGGCAAAACAATTAGTCTAATTCTCAATTAATCATTTGGCTGAATTAAAACAAAAATTAGCCTGAGTCATAAAGACGTGATGAACTACAGCCCACATGATTAAAACTTGGCAAAGGTATAAGCAACAGAAAAGAGGTTTTACAACGGGGAAGTCAGTTCAATTTTGTTGGCAGATGGTCCCACTCAACCCAACTATATCACGTGTGCACCAACAGATACCCACGGGTACTACAGATTCACATGGGTTTCAATCACTGCTTTTCTTTGTCTTCTGGGCCAAACTGTTCCACAGATCACTGTAATTGTACCTTTTTCTTCCTGTGCTAAAAAGTTTCAAATGTGGCCTTATTAAAGGTCAGAGAGAAAGACAGCACGTTATTTTGAAGAAAATCAAATTTCTTTGAAGAGCAACATGGAAGTCAGTATCTTGTATGGTTCAGTTCACTTTCATTCTTTTCATCACACTCCCTCCGCATTTCAACTTAACAATAATCTCTTAGGTGCAGCACCCTCCTGCAGAAGCCTCACCACAAATCACTAGATTGAACTGCTTTATGAAGTTGCCCAAGTCTGACTGCTGACCTTCAAAACATGCTGAGTAATGAAAAAGATGCTCAAGCAGGTCAGCAACATGCACAGCATTTTGCACACCCAAACACTAAAGTGCGAGGAAAGCTTTTACTTATTTGGATCATTTTCACATAGGTCTTCTTAGGGCAATAAACGTGAAGAAAATAAAGCCTGCATATGTGTTATCATTTAAATGACAAGCTTAACCATTTCAAAGCATCTTTGGGATGTGAAGTATTTGACTTAACTGATTTTACTTTATGTGTTGGTTATCACAAATGAAGGTAGTCAACAGAAAAGTCGTAACTACTCTTACTTAGCTACATCACTCTGTCCCATGAATTAAGATAAGCTGAATATGGCAGTATTTTCTTAAATAGCCTTGTTAGAGGCATGAAACTTGTATTTCTGTAATTTGGCATACAGCATGCATATACAAAGGAGAAACTGAACTATGTTTAAAAATGTATTGATGTACTTTATACATTTATAGTAGCGTCTGAATCATCTTCACTTAATGTGTTGCGCAACTGCAGCATAAGGCATTTACCCAGGATAATATGCAGCAAGATCTTTACATTTTTCTTCCCACCGAACTTAATTAACAAATCACTGTGATTCAGCCCATGTGACACACTGGCTCTTGAACGGTATTAATTAAAAATTATTTGTTACAAGTCAATTTTATTTTTTTGTAAGACTTCATCAATGTAAGTGTAAATGCTGAATGTAAAGTATGGGTAAATGCTGTACGCTCCTGACAGAATGTATTTTAGTTCTTAAACAAGGAAATCCTGTGATATACAATGCAGAGAATCAAAAGGAGTGAAAGTCCCGTCAGGAAGTGATGGGAAACAATAAGCGTAAGGTCTATACAAGAACTCATTGTTTCCTAAAGACAGAACTCACAGAGTTTCATGGAAACAAACACACTTTTTATCCATCACTAAATGATTTAAATAATAGATAGAAAACTAGAATTTGGCCCCTCCAGTGGAAGCACTAATGTAATTAAAGTTGACGGTGTAACTTGGTTGCCTTCAATCACGTTATTCAAGACCAATGAATTCTATTCTAACGTGCACGTCATACAACTTTATTAAATCTTATTCAAATACATGGGATCAATGACGATATATGGGTGTTTAGAGCATCCCAGCATTTACATCATGCTAATGGAAGCTATTATGCAATTACATTGCCCTGAGTCTGTTGACTCTAAAGAAATTGACTGTACTTTTCTAACATGCCAGTAGTAGGCTTATTCATATTTGCTATAACTCTCTTATTTGGGCCTTTACAGAATAAAGACTGTGCATTGATTTTGTGCGAGGGAAAAAAAAAAATCCCTCCTAACAATAAGAGTCAGCGATTTTCAAATATGAGTAATTCAGAATATGAAAAAAAATACCTTTTTCTTCTCTTGGCTTGTGAGGAAAAAAAGTCAAAACACAGTCATTTAAGCTTATGCTGTCTATAGAAAAACTCTGTTTATGTTAGACTTCACTGTAAAACAATAACTAAATATATTCATATGCATAAACTCAAAATCACATTTCAGTCAACACTTACTATGCCATGTATTTCTTATTTAAAAAGAGCTTACCTGACACATCTACAGTAGGAATATATTGAAATAACCCTAAGCTACATTACTCACACAGATGTATCAATTTTCAGTGACTGAGATACCTGGCAAAACAGTATTCAGATCGAATAAGAGGCAAAGCAGAAGAAACCGCAAAAGTTATTCTTATTGCTGTAATCAGAAGTGTGAAACTAAAAAGGCTGCTTTTTAGTATCTGCAATTAAAATGAAATATTATTGCCAAAGTAACAGTCCCTTTTAAAAGTAAATATATTCTGTTTAAGTTTTCAGGAACTGGATGTTAAAAAAAAAAAAAAAAAAGATTTTTACCTAACGCATTACCAATTCACCACTGCTACTACCTGCATAACCTCACAACAGACCAAAATAAGACCTATAAGGAACAAAATTAGAAAAAAAAAAAGAAAAAAGTCAATGTCTTAGCACAGAACACAGCAAGACATTCATACTTTACACTGACTGTGTTTGCTACCAGTGTACTTTTAAAAATCCCGTTATACAGCATATAGGAAAAAACAATCATTGCTCATAAGTGTGAAGCAATTCTCTCTCAAATGCAGGATTGCCCACATGGCTATTTGAAAAGGGTCCTTAATTTGAGAACAGGATGCTCTGAGGTACATTTTCCTATTGGAGAAAAAAGACCCGGTAACAAGCAGCAGGTATCTCTTCGCTACGTGCCGTATTTATTAAAAAAGATCTCAAGGTAATTCTTGTAATTATCATCAAACTGGGACATAAATATACAAATCGCTTTCATATAAAGTTTCGATACACTTCACAGTTCAAGCTCATTGTTGCAATGAAATATTCAAAGCCAAACACAACCTCTAATCTGATAAACTGACAGCAGCCAAGGAAGAGTTGGATTTGTCAATTTGATGAATTCCTGACCTGGATTCAGACCACATAAAGTAAGTTATATGCAGAACCGCTAAGTACTGCCTGTATTAAAAAATATCAATGGCTTTGTTGGAGAAACTCACAATAATATATGCCCACTGATTAATGTTTTGATATAGTTAAAAGACTTAATTTTCTATGCAAGGTGCAATTAGAATTATTTCGGTGATGGGAATTTCTTGCGTGTGCATTACTAAGTACCAAATAAAAGTCAGTTCTGACTCCAATTTGTCATCTTTAATCTATTAAAATGTAGGACCTGCTCCACGTTACTGCTATCAGGTAGCTTAAATACCTCGGATTCTACGAAAAGAGCTCTTCTCATACAATTGCTATACACCGTTTAAGGTATGTACAGACTATCTCTTTGGGAATGTAACGAATTATATTATCTGTATATCTATTATCGACAGAATATCCATTATTAGGCCTGCAGTTGCAAATTACTCTTCCCTCTCTCCGTGCCCCCATCCCCCATCCACCCGACAGCAGATCACTTTCAGTGCCATTATTGTCAGGCATATTAAATTTTCAGGACGCACAGTTGTGGCTTCCAGGTCTCTATTTACCCCTTGAACTGTGTTTTTAACCGGGCATTTTTACACTTAAAATGACAGAGCAGAGGCGTGATAACGTTTTGCATACTGCAACTACAGAGAAGCAGCTTTGTAATTGACTCATGTTAATACCAGCAAAATTAATTAAAAAACCCAAACCTTCGTTCATTAAAAAGCTCTTAATGACATAGAAAACATTCGTGTTACACATATTTGTAACTCTAAACCAGACATTTTCTAACTGAAGAGATTGTGCAAGGCACCAATTTCCCATGCAAAACACTACTACCTCTAGCTTACCTGCTCCAGCTCTTAAGGAAAGGGCAAGAAACCGAAACGATGTACCGCTGCCTTTCAAGCGTGAAAAGCAGCAGATTTCATAGCTCATTAAAACGTGGCGGCAGTTATATGATAAATGGCTTACGGGAGCTTAAACAAAGCAATGCTGCTCTGGAGAGGCATCGCGTGAAACAAAGTCATCTTTCTGACAGCTCCTGCTTTTCAGCGAAGCTGAAAGAATACAGGACTCTCTGGGAAAACCCTAACAAAGGAAAAATAGAAGGAATTTGAAAGGACCGGCCCAGCCGCTGAATTCCCCGGCAGCAATAAAGTAGCACCTTCCGAAAATCACCCGCACGCCTCCTTACGCCTCTCACTGAACAAAGGCAGCTGAGCATCGGTAGGTGACCACTTACATGTGGTGGTTTTTTGGCTGTCCTCCCTGCGCATCCGCCTCCGCTCGCCTTGCACACCGCCGCCGTCGCTCCTCGTCGGCATTAGCAAGCGAAATGCCACATGGAGCAACAACCGCCTCGGACGGGCGAGACAAAGCGGG